>NW_026691730.1:0-51867 GCF_020826845.1 Diceros bicornis minor
GAGGCCACTGGGAAAATTCATAATATTTTCAAATACTACAAAAAAATGATCATTTTTTCATAAAAGATGTGATACATGACGGCATCATATACTTCTGTCAGAAAATTTGCAATGAAGAAAATTAACACTTCAGTCATTTTAATTCTAACAATTTGTTCATGCTTACTAGTAGGTTAAAAAACTTTTTAGAAATAAAGTGAGGGCTGGCCCGGTGGCTTAGCGGTTAAATGCGCGCGCTCCGATGCTGGTGGCCCGGGTTCGGATCCCGGGCGTGCACCGACGCACCGCTTCTCTGGCCACGCTGGGGCCGCGTCCCACATGCAGCAACTAGAAGGATGTGCAACTACGACATACAACTATCTACTGGGGTTTTGGGGGAAAAATAAATAAATAAATAAATAAATCAAAAAAAAAAAGAAAGAAAGTGATAAGTGATGTACTTGCTTAATTTTTAATTTCTTTTAGTAAGAAAACTTTTTCATATTTTTAAAAAATATTTATTTGTATTTATTTTATGCTGAATTTATTCCTGGGCCAAAGATTTTTTTTTTTAATTAACTAACACCCATTCTTTTCAAACTCTTTCAAAAAGTTGAAGAGGAGAGAATACCCCTAAAGTCATCCTATGGGATTAACACTACCCTGATATCAAAGCCAAAGACACTAAGAGAAAAGAAAACTATAGGTCAATATCTTTGATGAATATTGATATAAAAATCCTCCATAAAACAGTAATAAACTAAATCAATCAACATATTAAAAGGATTATACAGCATTTTTCAGTGGGATTTACTCCTGGAATAAAGGATGTTTCAATATATGAAAATGAATCAATGTAATAAACCACATTAGCAGAATGAAGGAAAAAAACACATGATCATCTCAATGGATGCAGAAAAGGCGTTTGACAAAACTAAACATGCTTTCATGCTAAAACCACTAAAAAACCCCTCAGAGTAAAAGGAAACTACTTCAACATAATAAAAGCCATATATAGAAATCCACAGAGAACATCATATTCAAGGGTGAAGGAATGAAAGCTTTTTCTCTAAGATCAGGAACAAGGCAAGAAGGCCCATTTTCACCACTTCTATTCAACATGGTATTAGAAGTTCTAGCCAAGGTAAGTAGGCAAGAAAAAGAAAGAAATAGCATCCAAATTGGAAAGGAAGAAGTAATATTATATTTGTTTACAAATAGTATCTTATATGCTGAAACCCCTAAAAATTCCACCAAAAATTTGTTAGAACTAGAAAATTCTGCAGAGTAGTGGGACACAAAATCAACATGCAAAAACTAGTTGTTCTTCTATACATTAATAATAAGTAATCTGAAAAAGAAATTTAAAAACTTTACATTTTTATTTACAATAGCATCAAAAAGAGTAAAATACTTAAGAATCAACTTACTCAAAGAGGTAAAAATTCCAGTGATGGTTTTGCAAAATTAGAAAAATGTATCCTAAAATTCATATGGACTCTCAAGGGACCCTGAATAACCAAAACAATCTAGAAAAAGAAGAACAAAGTTAGAGAACTCACACTTCCTGATTTCAAAACTTACTATAAAGTAATCAAAACAGTGTGGTATTGGCGTAAATACACACACTATGCTAATGAAATAGCACAGAGACCCCAGAAATAAAACTTTGCGTATATGGTCCAATGATTTTTGACAAAGGTACAAAGATCATTCAAAGGAGAAAAGATCAGTTTTTCAACAAATGTTGTTGGGAAAACTGGATACCCACATGCAAAAGAACGAGGTTGGACCCTTACTTTACACCATATACAAAAATTAACTCAAAATGGATCAAAGATATAAATGTTAGAGTTGAAGCTATAAAGTCCTTAGAAGAAAACACATGGTAAAAGCTGTGTGTCATTGGGTCCAAATGCCATTGTAACAATGATTTCTTTATGACACCAAAGACATAAGTAACAAAAAAAATAACAAATTTTACTTCATCAAAATGAAAAAGATTTCTGTATCACAAGATACTATCAACAGAGTAAAAAGGCAAACCATAGAAAGATTGAAAATATTTGCAAATCACAAATCTGATAAGGGATTAATATCTAGAATAAATAAAGAACATCTACAACTCAACAATAAAAAAACAACTCAATTTAAAAATGCACAAAATACTTGAATAGACATTTCTCCAAAGAAGATATAAAATGAACAGGAAACACATGAAAAGATGCTCAACATCACTAAGTATCAGGAAAATGTGAAATAAAACCACAATGAGATACCTTTTCACACCCATTAGGATAGTTACTATCACAAAATCAGAACATAACAAGTGTTGGCAAGGATGTTGAGAAATTGGAACCCTTGTGCTCTGAGTGTGAGAATATAAAACTGTGGAAAACTGTGTGGCAGTTCCTTCAAAAATTAAAAATAGAATTACTATATGATCTAGAAATTCCACTTATGGGTTCTGAAATAATAAAAATCATATTTATCAGCCTCTGTGTCCAGTTCTTGGCACAGAGCTCCTAAAACCTTTGTAATTTCCCCAGTGATAAGAACACTAGGAGAATCTTTTGTTCTATTGAGGCTACTCTGGGTGGGCTCCTGGATGCCTCCTGAATGGGGGCTGGTCACCAGAAAGACCAAGCCCTGATTAGAAGCTTGGAATTTTTAGCCCTACCCCTTATCCTCCAGAGAGAGGAGAGGAGCTGGAAATTGAGTTAATAATTGATCATGCCTATGTGAGAGAGCCTCCATAAAAATCCCAAGAGAAGGCGGTTCAGAGAGCTTCCAGGTTGGCAATGACAAGGACTGCTTGGAGACTGGTGTACCTGGAGATGGCATGAAAGCTCTGTGTACCGTCTCCATACCTTTCCCTATGCACCACTTCCAACAGGCTGTTCTTGAATTATATCCTCTTATAATAAACTGGTGACCTAGTAAATGTTTCTCTGAGTTTTGTGAGCCACTCTACCAAATTAATCAAACCCAAGGAGAAGGTTGTGGGAACCTCTGGTTTTTAGCCAGTAAGTCAGAAGTATAGGTAACAGCCTGGGCTTGTAACTGGCATCTGAAGTTGAGGCGAGGTTGGGTGGGTGTGCAGACTTATAGGACGGAGCCATCAACCTGTGGAATCTGATGTATCTCTGGGTTGTCAGCATCAAATTGAGTTGAATTATCTGGCGACCAGCTGGCATTCCAAGAATTGCTTGTTGGAGGCGTGGGGAACCCTCCTACATGTGAAAAAGTGAATCTGAGAACACCATTTATGGGTATACACGCAAAAGAACTGAACGCAGAGGTATAAAGACATATATGTACACCCGTGTTCTTAACAGCATTATTCAAAATAGCCGGAAGCTGGAATCAAGCCAGGTGTCCATCAATGGACGAACTGACAAAAAAATGTGGTGTATACACATAGTGGAATACTCTTCACCCTTAAAAAGGAAGGAATTCTGACACATGCTATGACATGGATGAACCTTGAGGACTTTATGCTAAGTGAAATAAAGCCAGTCACAAAAGGAAAAATACTGTATGATTCCACTCATATAAGGTACTTAGAGTAGTCAAATTTATAGGAATAGAAAGGAGAATGGTGGTTCCCAGGGGCAAGAGGGAGGGATAACAGGGAGTTGTTGCTTAATGGGCACAAAGTTTCAGTGCAAGGTGAAAACAGTTCTGTGGAAGGTTGGAGGTTATGGCTACACAACTATGTGAATGTATTGAATGACACTGAACTGTACACTTAAAAATGGTTAAAATTTTATGTTATGCATATTTTATGACCATTAAAAAATTAATTATTATCAACAAATGAACAAACACTAGCTACATGCGATAGCATGGATGAATATCACAACCATAAGGCTGCATAAAAGAAATTATATTCAAAAGACTATATATTTTATAATTCCATTTATATAAAATCCAAGAAAGAAACAAAACCGAGGTCTGGCTTCTAGTAATGGTGGAGTAGCCTGTTGAACTAACACTCTCACAGATAACAATGATAAAATCTGCACAAAATATTATATATATTTATACAGACTCGTGTGGCTATATGTAATACACATAAAATAAATGTGTACTTGTGTGTATGTATAAATCACTTCCAAAAGCAAGCAGAACTGAGAGGGAATCTTCCTTTAAATGATGGGAATTGCACCAGGAGATATTTGCAAGCTTGAGTCTTTTGCCTCAAAGCATTCCAAAATCTGCACATGGCCTAGACAGGGGAAAAACTACAGTCTTACTTGTCATGTTAGAGGATGTATTTTTGGGCTGGCAGAGTAGCTGGAAAGTTAGGGGAGAAATTCTGGAAGGGAGGGAGCCACAAAGAGGAAAATCGCAAAATATATATGTAAGTCTCTCCCCCACACACTCCAAATTGGCAGATCTTTGAACAACACACATGCAGGGTAGGCCCCAGAAGGCCTAGTGTAAAAATAGCAGTTGGAAGATGAAAGAACTAAACTAGGATTTCAGTTATGCCCACTGTAAATGAGATAGGATTGGAATTTCAGTCTAGCCAAGTTGATTCCCTGCTAGAAAAATAACAAAACTCTTCCAAGGAATACAATAGAATCCGGAGCCTCTATACCTATCTTTCATGATTTCCAGTACACAATTTAAAAGAAGCACGAGATTTGACAAAATAGGAAAATGTAATCCATATGTGACCAAAAGCAGGCAGTAGAAACTCTCCCCAATGTGTTCTAATTAGCAGTCAAGAATACGAAAGCAGTTATTATAAAGGTGATCATGGTGGTAAAGAAAAATATTCCCATAGTGAATGAACAGATGTGGGAACTCAGCAGAGAAGTGGAAATTACACAAAAGAACCAAATAGGAAGATGAAATAAAAAAAATACTTTTGAGTTTACCGGTAGATTAGAAATAGTAGAAAAAACATGAAGATACAGCAATAGAAATTATCCAGTCTGAAGAAAAGAATGTAAAAATTTTGAAGAAAAATGAAGAGAGCCTTATGACCTGTGAGATGATTGAGTCCCAAGCAGAGAGGGGAGAGACAGAAAAATTAAATGAGGCAGAAAGGCAAATCAATAAGTAATAGCATAAAACTTCCAAAATTTGTTGGAAAATCTAAAATTTTAGATCCCAGAAATTCAGCAAACCCACAAAATAAAATATAAAAGAAAAGCATACTTAGGTACACGATAGTCAAGCTACTAAAATCCAAAGATAAAAAGAAATTCTTAAAAGCATCAGGGAAATACACACATACAGTGGAAGACATTACATACAGGGAGAAATACTGTGAATGATGGATGATGTACTATCAAAAACAAAAGAGACAACTCAACAACAAAATGACATCATTCAAGTGCAGAAAGAAAACCCAAAAGTCAACACAAAATTCTACATTTAGCAGAACTCACTTTCAAAAAGGAAGTAGAAGCCATAATAAGATACTGCACGCCTATTAAATGGCTGAAATAAAAAATAAAATTGCAAATACGACGTGCTGGTGAGGACTAGGAGCAATTAGAACTGGGAATGCAACATGATAGTTGCATTCAGAAAACAGTTGAGCAGGTTCTTATAAAGCTAAACATACACTTATTATATGACTCAGATATCCCACTCCTAGGTATTTACTGAAGAAAATTGAAAACTAATGTTTAAACAAAAATCTTTGTGGGAATCTTTATAGCCATTTTATTCATACTTGCCAAAAGCTGGAAATAAACTAAATGTCCTTCATCAGGTGAATGGAGAAAGAAACTGTGTTGCATTGGTACATTAGAATAGTACTTGGCAATAAAAAGGATAAACTCTTTTTTTTGTGTGTGAGGAAGATAAGCCCTGAGCTAACATCCAGTGCCAATCCTCCTCCTTTTTCCCCCCAAAGCCCCAGTAGATAGTTGTATGTCATATTTGCACACCCTTCTAGTTGATGTATGTGGAACACGACCTCAGCATGGCCTGAGAAGCGATGTGTCAGTGCGCACCATGGATCTGAACCTGGGCCGCCAGTAGGGGAGCACACGCACTCAACCGCTAAGCCATGGGTCGGTCCCAGGATAAACTCTTGATTCACACAACAACATGGATGAATCTTGGCTGCATTTCTCTAAGTGAAGGAAGCCAGATTCAAAAGGCTGTATAGAATATGATTCCATTTATATGACTTTCTAGAAAAGGCAGAATTACAGGGATGGAAAATGATCAGTGGTTGCCAAGGGATGGAGTAGGGGAAGGGGTTGAATACAAAGGGATAGCATGAGAGAACTTTGGGAGTGAAAAACACAGCTCTGTATGGTACTGTGGACATGTATGCATGACCATAAAGTCAAAACCCATAGAACTGTACACAGCAAAGAGTGAATTTTACTCTGCAAATTTTAAAAATCAATCAGGATGCTGGGGAACCCAGATGGAATGCAGTGACAAATGAATCTCACTGTATTACAAGCATGTGACATAACCATACAGAAGGAGTGGGGATGAAAGGTCCTGACCTAAGTTACAGTGGAAGACAGTGTTTTGACGGGATACTGTAAAACTAAAGTACTGGACATAAACACTGTACTCTAGGTGGTCAATTTGTTTTTCATAAGGGTATGGATTAGCAATTCTGAAACTAGTTGACACAGTAAACATATTGTAGCTAACTGGAGTTAGGTTTCTCACTGTTGGTGAAAGAAGTTACAAATAAACAAAAGGAGAATGCTAGAATAAACCCAGTGGTGCTGGCTTGGAGTTGGAAGTATCAGTATGAATCCATGTCTCTTTTAATATATCTATCAAAAAAGATAGATAGATTGATAGATCGATAGACAGATGCGTATACTTGAGTTTATATTCATACATACATTTCCAAGCTCTGCTGAGAGGGACTAGAAGCAGTGACACTCTAATATTAATGAGCACATCTAGCTCCCAGATCTTGTTTTCTAAATATCATTCTCCAATAAAAAGAACCAGGTTTTCTTGGAGAAATGGCTAATTCTAGGGCTGGAGATAGAAAATACAAAATGAGCCTGGATCATCTTGTAGTGCCAGAAAGTAGGAAAGTGCTTTAAAACACACACACACACACACACACACACGCACACACACAGAAAATGATGGGACGTGTCAAAATGAATCAGTCTAAAAGACTTCCCAATGACTCAAGCTGGAAAACTGTGAGCAACAAAATAAATAATGGTAGCATTGGATTATTACCCAGAGACTAAAATAAATATCCACGAGGCTATACTGATATAAAAAAGATTAAATAAGAAAGGAAGGGAAGGAAGAAAGAAAAAAGGGAAAAAAAAGAATGAGAGAAAGAGAGAAAGAAAGGAAGAAGGAAAGGAGAGGGAGGGTGGGGAATCTTCCTCACAGAGTTCCAAATAATAAATGCGCTAGATAGCATGAAATTGAAAATCGCCACTAGAACGCTACAGTAATAATTACTGTTGGAAAGATTGACTGATGAATGCAAAAACTGTGGAGGAAACTTAAAGAAGAAACAGTACAATTGCAGAGTCTCAAAGCATTTCCTTCCAAACATTTAACTTATTTCTCTTATTTCTTTAAAATACCTATGACTATTTAAAGCAAAAATTATAACACTGTATTGTGGGATTTATAACATGGGTAGATGTAAAATTTATGACAACAATAGCACAAAGGACAGACAGAGGTAGATGGAACCGTTCTGTAGCAAGTCTTCCATATTTTACATTGATTAAACTGGTGAACTATTAAGTCTAGGTAGGCTGTGATATGTTAAAGATGCATATTGTAATCTGGACCAACCAGTAAAAATCCAAAGGTGTGTCACTTAAATGCTAATAAAGGAATTAAACACCATACCAAAAAACGTTTGTACAAGACTGTTCACAGGAGATGACCTGCATGTCCCCAGGAGCAAGATGAGCGCACTTTGGGGCATCCACAGAGCAGAACGTCCTCAGCCGTGCCAAGGAGAAAACGCTGACACACATATGCTGAGAGAGACTCATCAACCTCGTGCTGAGGGAGGCAAGCTGGACAGAAACCAACACACATGGGATGATTTCAGCCAAGATGAACCTATGCTGAAAAAACCAGAACAGGGGTTGCATCGGGGGAAGGAAAAAATTGTCTGGGAAGGAACAGGAAGGAGTTTTCTGGGGGTGATGGAACTATCCTATTCTTAAAGGGATGAAAGTTATATGGGCATGTTTATTTGCCAAAACTGTACGGTTGAGATTTGTGCCTTTCAGTGTGCATACATCTTACTCACCACACACGCACAAAGGCTTAAAAGAATAATAAAGTGAGGTGAGAATGGGATGGAGTGTGGATGAAACAAAAATAGCAGATGATTAGTAGTTGTTGAAGCTGGGTGATGGGGCTACTATGCTATTTTGCTTATTTTGTATATTGTTTAAATTGTTCTGTAATAAAACACTTGTATAAGAAGACAAACTCGATATACAGTGTTCACTGGTAAGATATCAGTTACCTTTGGGGAGGAAATAGGGAGAAAGGGATTGTCGGGGCCTGAGTAAAGCTGGTGTTAGTTCTTGGTCACACAAGTGTGTTCGCTTTGTAATAATTCTTTGAGATTTACGTGGATGACTTCTGCATATATTTCTGTACGCATGTTATACATCAATAAACATTTTAAATCCTGCATATTTGCACAAAGATACTAAGTCAATATCTTAGAATAACAGCTGTGTTTTGTTTTAAAGTGGAACACATTCACTCATGACACCATTAGATGGATTTTAATACTCCCAAGTATCTATTAATGCCCTCATCCCTGCGTGGCTCCTGGGTCTTTCCATTTTTGCCTCAGTTTTGTAAGTGGCATGGATTTGAGTTTTTATGATGCCATCTTTCTCCAGCAAGGTCCACCCCCACCACGATGCTCACCAAGGCCTCGACACCTAGCACAGTGCCGTGTTCACAGCATGCACTGAAGACCTGTGAGACTGGGTTGGATGAGGAACAAAATGAGGAGCTCATGATGTTCGTAACTTATGTCTAGGTGCCATACTGTGACTTAGGAAATTGGTAGAGTTTTTCGATAGCTTTGCTATGCCTTCTAATTTTTCCTATTTAAAACAATGGGAAATAGGGTCTCAGAGTTCTTTCTCAGAGAAAGTCTGACATTTCAGGCACAGATTACTGACAATTATTAATGGCATATGACTTTCCCACCTCATCTTAGTGTTAAGTTTTTAATTCCTTACCTTGGAAATGACCTAACATTTCTTCTTCCAAATCTTGTAGTAATACCGATGCTCCAGAAAGTCAGGCCACAGATATTCTGCTGTTGTGCATCCTCCCTGCAAAGAAGTGGAGCTGTGCATCCACCAGTCTAAGAAGTGTGTGGTGCTGTAGTATTTGGAGTCAATCAGAAAAGCTAAATGGAAAAACGACTTCAGAGAATTATCACCATAACCCCCCACAGCAACAAATTATTTTGTGATTCTGAGGGTATATTCAAACAAGGATATTAAAACTAGTTCCCAAGGAGCCAGCCCTATAGTAGAGCAGAAATTGCATATTACCTTCCTGCACAAACTTGCCTAACATTGTGGGAAGGACCAAAGGGACGTTTCGGTGTTGTTGCCTATGTTAACGAGGCCAAGAGGTCCACACTGGGATAAGGAAGTCCAGTGAACCAGCCTGTGTGCAGCGTGGGAAAAGGGACATGTGTGTGGTCCCCTGAAGTGGCTTAGGGGTCACTTACCAGTGCGCCTGAGTTTCCTGTCTGTATAATGCAGGAATTGGGGCTGTCCAATGTGATGTTTTCTCCTTTTTATGACATGGCTCAGGGCAGTCCTTCTAAGACTCCTGACCAAGGTATGGGCCCTTCAGGCAGATTGGGTCCAAAGGGAGGATCTCTGCAGCGACCCTGACCACGGGTCCAGAGCGAGGATCATGGCAGCCTGGAGGGATGGGGGGATGGTAGGACAGTGGCCTTGAAAAGGCAAATTCCAGGATCCCAGGCACCTGGTAGTTCCATTTTAGATATTGAATTCACATTTCAAATACTGGCCAGGGAGCTTCCACCAGGGCTGCAAGCAACCTCAGCAACAGCCAGGCTGGTGAGCCCCACCCCTACCTGAGTCCCGGCCTCAAGGGATGCAGCCCAACCACACTACGCATACTCTGGGAGGTGGGCAGGGCATGGAGAATGGGCGTGGTATAGAGAAGAGGGTTGGATGGAGAATCAGAGGCGTGGGGCCCAGGGCCCGAGAGACAAGGCACGAGTTGGGGCCACGAGCTGTGCATGCTGGGAGCTTTTCTCTCTTAACCGCTCCCAGCTGGCAACCCGTAGGGCTGCAGGACTAGAACTCCCAGGAGGCTCTGGGCACGAGGTCGTGCCTAGCTCTGGGGGGAGGAACAGGGCAATGTGAGCTTGGCCGAGGGCCAAACCCCCATTGAATCAGGACTCTGGCCCTGCACCCGCTCCAACTGGACTGAGTCCCGGAGGGAATGAGAGGGACCAGGGAGTTAGGAGGGTGTGGCGGCTGCAGTGGCAGCCGCGGGCCTGCCACATGCAACTGCTTTTGTCCAAAATTGAAGCTGGACTGGCGCCTCTTCCCCACCACCTCCCTCCGTTGCTTGATTCCTCCTCCCACCTGCATGCCTGTGGGTCTTTCCACAGCCTCCTACCTAGTCCAAGGCCAGGTGTTTCTCTAAAGTGCTTATGGGAACTGGTTTGACATCCCAGAAACTTTCCAGTTTGCCTGCTGCCCTCTGCCATCTCCAGCCAAAGTGCCATCATTTCATCAGCTTTTGGGAGACATTCGCCCTTGTGGCCCCTCTTGCAAGCACAACTTAAGAGTTTGCAGGGTGGTAGCATTGGCTGTTGCTTGCCTTTTTCACAGGTGTGGAAGTTGAGGCATCCTCGGGGTTAATCATTGGTTTCCCCAGGATCTGCTAAGAGCAGAGGGGAACAACAAAATTCCCAGGCAAGTATCTAGTAAGCCGTTTTCACTAACCCATTCCAGTGCAGAGGCCTCCAAAACAGCATCCTTAAGATGAGAATAGCTTAAGCATTTTGCCCTTTAGATTGCTCACCTAATCTCAGCTCAGGCCTGAGTGGCCAGTCTCTCAGGGACATGAGTGATGACTCTGATCCTTCAGGAAGAGACCGGTGGTCCAGCTTTGGGAGAGGCATGTTCATGGTAGACAGCACCTGGGCAGCATTTGAAACCCGTCAGCTTTAACATCTCTGCTTTGGATTCTGGCAAGTTTCCAGGATAAACATGCCCAGGGATAGTCAAATGTACCGTATTCTTTAAAAATTGATTAGAGTAGTGAAAGGAACAGAGCATAAAATATCCTGATTATTTGCAAAAGATGAAATGCAAGCAAGACCTTCTTGTTAATTTTTTTCTCCTCATTCTCTTGGCTGTACTATACGCTTGAATGCAGAAAGAAAAAATTTGCATTGCCAAGTTATCTTTTCCTGAGATTGGTAAATTAACTTAAAAGTCTTATTGAAACCTGTGGAGGAATGGTTAGCAGCTTTCATGATTCACGTCCTCCCTAAAAACCTGGGTGTTGATCTACATGAAAAAAAGTCCTTGTTTATATTACACATCCCAATAGGTTACATTTCCGATTCCTGAATGTGGGATATCATCAAAACAACTGAAAAAGCTGGTCATGGAAACTGGACCCTGTCACTATGTGAAGAATTTACCTCTTTATGAATTAATGACTCGAATTCTTTCACATTTTTGTAAAGAACGGACGAGAAACTCTGCAGTGTCTCTGAATGTGACAAGACGGGGAATTCTCCTTAGACCACATCCTCGAGTTCTTCTCTCGTGTTCAATAGACCCGGGTGATAGTCCGTGTGGTCAGGTGCAGCGCCGCTCCCCCAGCCCCCAGTGTTCCATCCTACTCTGGCCTGTGACCTCTTCAGGGTGTTCTGATGACACTCCTCCACAAGGGTTGGAAGGAGACATTGTAACATGAGGATATTCATCATCTTAAAACAACGATTAATGGAGAGGAAAGTCTCGGGTTCTGTGTGCTCCGATGCAACTGCTGTTGGGGTGTGGCTTCAGTGACCACTGTGCTCCCAGCAGTCCCCACAATGGCTGTCTCAGACATTTGATCTCCTGGTGCAACCACAGCAGCTGTTGACAGAGCTGAGCGCTCGTGGTTCAATGTCTTCCGTCAGATTTTGTGGCTCTGACCCTCCTATGCTCACCCCCTTCCCATTCCTATCTGCTGAGTTGATTGCTTTGTAGTTGTTTCCTAGGAGCCACTGTGTGTAACTGGATTTCACAGTGTCTTTAGAGACCCATCTTCACTTCACGAGTCACTGTACAACAGTGACTTATCCTGGTGTAGCCCGTGTTCATCATCTCCAGTGGAGCTGTGAAGAACCCTGCTTACTAGTACCCTGTCTCATTCTCATGCTGCTGGGGCTGCTTATGAAGTTGAGCATCCCGTCTTTGGTCTCATTGCCATTATTCTTTTCATCGATTATTTTGAAGTCGGATATGACTTTGTTAATAATGTGGACACTTGCTGTCACAGGAACTTTTATGTAACTTCCCCAACAGCTCTGTGAAGTAGTCCTGTGATCCCCATTTTACAGGGGGGGACACTGAAGCTCAGAGAGATGGAGTAGCTTCCTTCACGTCACACAATTTCTCGGTATATTTTGTGTCTCCACCTGGAGCTCCGCTTCTCAGGTGAGTGCACTTAGGTGGTGTTCCACTTTATGCCTCTCTGCCAGTCTCCCCAAAGGCACACGCCCCATCCTGAGTCCATTGTCTGCTTGATGGCAGTCACCCTGCACAAACAGTCTCCGGGCAGGGATTGGACTAGCGGGGAGTGGTCCTCCGGCTTACTCTGGGCAGGTACTAGGTTCATGGCGAGAGCTGGAGCAGTGGAAGATACTGACCGTCACTCACCTGGAAGGTTTGTTATGTAGAAATACTCCACTGACTTTTTGCAGGTGTCATGTCTTCTTTGTCTTCATTGCTCCTCTGGGCATTCTCCTACAGTCCAGGCTGTGCAGTAACATAGAGTACAGAGACTGGTGAACATAATACTGTTGCCATGCACCAAATGGTCACATCACTCATTTTTCTAATTATGAAACAAATACACACTGTAAAAAAGTCAAATTGCACTGATCTATGTAGAGTAAAGTGAAACATTCCCCTTTCATCCCCTTCCCTGCAAACTCACTCTCCTACTCAGAAGAAACTATTGTTAAGAGGTTGTGACTTATTCTTCTGGAAATTTCTTATGAATTTATAAATACACAAAATTTTTTTTAAACATAAATTACATAACTACATCGTTTGCAATTTGCTGTTTCCTAAACCATATATCATAGACCTCTCTCCTTATCAGTGCACATCACTCTAACTTACCTTTTTAGAAGTTTTAGAGGTATTCCAAAGAATAGGTATACCATGATCTGTTTATATCTTCTTTGATAGCAAAGGGATTACATCCAGTTTCACTATTATACATAATGCTGCTATAAGATCCTTGTATGGAATTTATTACACTGCTTTCAACTGCTCAATATGCTTTGTTTCCTTTTAGTCAGAGACTATGATATATTTTTAACACTTTTACGGGAATTATTTTATAGGGAAATTAATTTTATCACTGAATAACAACATTTATGCGGAAGCTGGACTTCAAGGTCATCCATGTCAGTATTCTGGAGAAAAATAATGAAACTTAGAAGGTATTATGCTTGCTCCATCACATTCTAACAAGTCATGTTAACAATGTGAGTTGAATCTTTGAATAGCCTCTACTTTCTCTGTTCAGATGAACGATGACTTTTTCTTGTCTTGAAAACTTCTGACTCCAAGAGCTCTCAGTTGGGTTTCAGAGAGGGTAAGATATTGGTGTTGTATCTATTTCTCTTCAGCTGTAGGCTGCGTCTTCTAAAGATCATAGAATTGATCATGGTCCAATCGATATATGTGATTTGGTTCAAAAATTCAAAGTAATGAACTCAACATAGGAATCTATATCTTTTGTTCTTAATAAAGAATTTCCTTTGATATCCTTAAGTCTCTGTGATTACTAGTAAAAACTCACCTATGGGTGAAGAGATGTGGTTCTGCTGACAATGTCTGGCTTGAACATCCATAGTTAAGCCTGCCACATCTGTAGGTAGGTTAGACTTGACCTCTTGATGACCTCTGCCCTTGGTCTTTGACCTGGGAAAAATAAGAATTTAAAAAAGCTGCTGTTATTAGCACTCAATGCTAGAAACGCCCATTAAAGAGTGAGTTTGGTTTGGTAAACCAAAGGGAGTATAAGCAGAACAAAGTCATTAATATCTATAAAATTTCAAAAAATTCTAATTTTTAAAAATATAACTCTGTTTTTGCCACAGTGCAAACTGTGTATATATGAATGACGTATCCCTCTGTCCATTTCTTAAGTTATTTCCATTGATTTGATGGATTTATCTTCAAACCTGGATTCCAAGTGTGAAAGGACATCTTGGTCCTTCAAAAAAAAGAAACCATTGAGATTTAATTTTCCTTTAGCTCGGCATCCCAAAGGTTTGAGGAATAAATGATCATGTAATGATACAATGATTTTGAAATCTAATTGTTAATTAGAGGGGTGTAAGAGATGACCGAATGGTGGTTCATCACCATGGTCAAGGGTATTGTACACACGGACATGTAAACACGATTCAGGAAGCTGCTTCAGCACCGTGACATCACTGAGAACCACAGTGCAGGGGGATCTAGGCACAAAGCCGTCTGCCTCGATCTCCTGGGTTACATGTAGATCCAGGTGTCTTGACAGTGGCTTCAGAGAAGCTAACTTTTATCTATTTCTCCCCTTCCTTATCTCCAGTTTACCTCAAACACTCCTGACTACCATATTTTAAAGTAAGACCAATTATAGTTATCTACGTGAGATTCTTGTTTATTATTAGAGAGTGATAGTCAAGGATACCATCAAATATCATTTAATTGACCTAATTAAATTTGTTGTACCTTATAATTGATTAGAACACTACATTTAGTTGAGCGTTTGATATTCACCAAGTGTGTTAATCTGCTTACAACTGCTATGTGCCTGACTCCTCGTAGAAGTGTATCTTTGGCCCATCACAAGATTTTAATGACTCAAATCATCATAAATTAAGATAATGTACTGTCTTTTGGATGATAGGGAGACATATGGGTCCATTTTGGAAGTATGCCCATCTGTCTTTGCTGCCCATGGGAAGTTGCTGGTTACTAGGTCTCCAGGTGGCTTGCACAAGCCCTAGGTCTGTAATAGCTTGGTGCCTCTCCTTCTAATTGGGGTAGAAATAAAAGAGATCAGAGAGACTTATTAAAGTTTTGGTTGCATGAAGTCTTCTATGAAGACCATCCATGCATAGTGTTCTGGATAGCTCTCTGTTCCTAAGACTACTAGTTACTTAAAGGGCTTGTCGGGAACTGTGAAAGGTCTGATATTTTACCTTTCCTGCAAGCTAATAAGTCAGCCTACAATGGTTTTACAGATGCTGGCAAAAGACAGGAGACCCATGGGTCAGAGACAAAAGACTTAATGACACAGCAATAGCAGTGGCCAGAGTATCAGCATTGGCACTGGTTCACTAAATCCCACTTCCTACAGGCTGATACACAGTGGGCCAGGTGACATGCAGAGGGTTACAAGATCTCAGAGCCTAAGGAATTCAAATCTTTGATAACGGGCAGGATGTCTGCTAACCTTTGCCCTGGGGGGGTGTTATTTTTATTATACTGGGCAGTAAGCAAGGCTACCCTTTGCTCCAAAGGAGGCCACTATTTCTATCTTCCAAGCCTCCCAGCTCTACACACATCCTTGAAAAGATAAGCTGGTCTTACTGGCTTTCAAAGATAAGCTTGAATGAGACTTGATCATCATTCAGTTCTTCTGTTTCCTTTATTGAGATTGTGCAAATATGCTCTTTTCTCTGTAAAGTTCATTAACTTTATTCATACATAAGGGATGCTTTTGGTTTTATTTGTTAAGTTGAAATTGTCTTATTAGAGGAAATGATGAAACTGTTATGGGTTGGATCTGAAAGTATGCTTTTCCAGGAAAAATGTGAAAGAAGATCAGTGCTCACAGAACTTTGCCACAAGGAGCTGATAGCAACTTAAATTATTTTAATTTGAATAGTGTTTTGTACATCTTTCTTCCATTTACTTCATCCTCTCTGCTTCCTGTAACTCTCATATGGGAATGGGGCACTTTCAGGGATTCACTGAACTCATTTACAATATTCAAATGGTTTTGTTTGTTGTGTTTTTTTTTATTGAGGTAAAGTTGACATACAATATTATATCAGTTTCAGGGGTACAACGTAATGATTCAATGTTTGAGTATATATTGAAATGATCACCACAATGAGTCCAGTTAACATCCGTCCCCATACATAGTTACAAATGTTTTTGTCTTGTGATGAGGACATGGCATATTTCAAGGTGCAGAAGACTCAACGATGGTGTCATACTTTTCTATATACAGCTTGATGAATTTGGACATAAGTATACACCCTTGAGACTGTCACCACCATCAAGGCCACAAACATTTCCATCACCTTCCAAAGTTTTCTCTCACCTCCTTTATTACTATCATTCTGTGGTAAGAACTCTTAGTATCTACTCTAGTAGCAAATGTGACGTATGCAATAGAGTTTTGTTAGCTGAAGGCACTACGCCGTATCCTACATCTCCAGAACTTATTTATCTTGATAACTGAAACTTTGTATCCTTTGACAATCAGCTCCCCATTTCTCCATCTCCCCAGCCCCTGCCAACCACCATTCTAACCTCTGCTTGTATGAATTTCACAATTTTAGATTCCACATATGAGTATTTGTCTTTCTCTGTCTGCCTTATTTCACTTAGCATAATATCTTCTAGGTCCCTCATGTTGTCAAAAATGGCAGGAATTCCTTCTTTTTTCAAGGTTGAAGAATATTCCATTTCTTTATCCATTCATCATCAGTGACGTTTAGGTTACTTCCATATCTTTGCTATTGTGAATTAGCTGCAAGGAACATTAGAGTACAGGTATCTTTTTGAGACCCTGATTTCAATTCCTGTGTGTATATACCAGAAGTGGGATTGCTGGATCATATGCTAGTTTTCTTTTTTGGAGGAACCTCCATACTGTTTTTCATAATGGCTGTACTAGTTTACATTCCCATAAGGGTTCCTTTTATTTACATCTTCACCAATATTCGTCATTTTTAGTTTTTCTGATAATCGCCATCTTAACAGGTGTGAAGTGATAGCTCATTGTGGTTTTGATTCGTATTCCCTGATGATTAGCGATGCCAAACACCTTTTCATAGACCTATTGGCCACTTGTATATCTTCATTGGAAAAAGTCTATTGTGGTCCCTTGCCCATTTTATAAATTGATTTGTCTTTTTGTTATTGAGCCAACACAAAAAAAGGAGAACAAAATTTCCAGGCATTATGGATGCTTCCCAGTTGATGCAGATGGTTTTGTGTTTACAGTGGTACCAAAAGATCATGTTTCGTGTTTTTTCTTCGGCTTGTTATAAGACCCGCAGTAGCTGCAGCATGGCAGATAATCGGGATCTTCTGGGTTTGGAGGTTTACAAAATAAATGAGTGGTAAGGATTTTTTATTTTTCCAAGGAAGTTATTGTGATCATTGTCCATGGAATCCAGGATTAGATAGGTGGAGGAGAAAATTAAGGTCAGGAATGGTGATCTGGCATTACTTCTGATCTTGAGGGACAGGTATTTACTGCATGAGTGTTTGAATAAAAATATTAGAGATCAGGAATTTGTGGTGGGTGAATATGTTTTCTGAATTATTTACTTTTGAACACAACCACTTGGATTATGTGAACATCTGGGATATGGGAGTAAGTCGTTAGCAGGGGGTGGTTGATAATATCACTATTGATTTAACCTCTATGAACACCAAGTGGTCAATGGATTAAGCAAATGAGTAGACAGAAAACACAGAAATGGTAAAAATTGGGATTTAGTAAAGGACTGGGGACTGACTGTCCTGAGTGGGAGTGCCAGGACTTGTGTGGTTGAGAGTGACAAGGACAAGAAGAGAATAGAATCACACTCAAACAAGGAGGGGGTGTTAACAGGATGGAGGGGGAGAAATTATCTGGAGTAGCTTTGAGTTTTGACCTTGAGCTTTCTGTTCTTGATGCAAATCTGCCTGATGACATCCTGGGACACAGGTCAGATCTATCCCCAGGGGATCGAGGGAGGGTGGAAGTACAAAACAGCCAGGATAATTGTCCTAAAAAGGCAGGCTTCCTTTATCATTTGACCCACTTTCATGATTGGTTTATCTAGGGTAAGAGGAAAAGAAAGATGATAAGAAGGATGATAGTCACGTCTTCGCAGACTTGGTGAACACAGAAGGAGCAGCAGGGGCCTGGCTTCCTGAGGACAGGTTTAGGCTGAGGGCTAAACCCACCGCAACAGCCTGGAAGAAGCTACATCCAGCAGGATAGACGAGCACGGAAGCCAGAGACCTGCTGATGGCACCAGCTCGGCAACTCCTCCTGGAACAGCCCAGCCAACACCACTGTGTCCCATGACCAGGGCCTCCTGCCCAAAAATGGCACCCTGCTGCCCATGGGCTGAACAGATCCCTCTGCTTGTTAACCTGGACAAGATAGATGGGAATGTTTCAGAGAATGCTCAAGTGAGAAACTATCAAAACCACAGCCCACTCAGTCCCCTGCCCCACACTCCCCTCCTCTCTTTCCAGACCCACAGCCTCCACTCTGTCTTGGTCATCAGTTCTCTGCTCAAGGACTCGTCTTGGCTATAGAGCTCCTTAAGTTTTTCAGAGCTTTACCCGAGGGGAGGGGAAAGAGGGAAGGATAAATTTAGGGATAATGTGAGGGGTCTGAGTGCAAATCCCTTTTCTTTGACAACCCAAGAGATTCAACCTGCCTGGAGGAGTGTTCTCACTGGGCTCCTCTGAGCGCTAAGGTCTCATGGGACTGGGAGGGGACTCTCCTGTTGGTCACTGGGGTCTCCACTCCCCAGCTCTACAGAGCAGCTCTGTTTTGACCACTATGAGTTTCAACTGACCATAGAGTTCTGTTGCTATAAACACTTGAAAATCTCCAATGTGGCTCAACCCAGTACCTGACATTTAGGGAAACTGAGTCCTGAAGCAGAACTGGTTCACTAAGGACACCAGGAGACTTAGAGACCAACTGCCGACGCCCAGGCCCTGTCCCCAGCATTTGCTGCCTCCCAGGAGTTCCCAGCTGACTGAGGCGCCAATGGCAGTCATACAGGAGATCCCCCATCCATCCTGGTCCTCCTATGGAGAGAGGCTTACCCACGGGGAAACTTCCCCCGATGTGTTCTTCAGGTGGCTTGTGGAAGTTTTCTGCAGAGCAGAGATGACAGTGCAGGGCGAGGAGAAGTTCTTCCAGATCTCGCACTCCTGGGGAAGGGAAAAGAATGAGGTGTGAGGTTGGGCACTGGAGCCCCGCTTGCTCTAGCTTCAGTCCCCTTCTATTTAAATCTCCCCTCCTGGATGAGACAGATGCTCAGGGAGCCCCAGAAGGACATTTAGGACTCAGAGAGTAACACTCACAAGGAGGAGGAGTTTAGCTCAACCCAGGGAATTAGACAGGTAGGAAGTGAGCATCCTCCCACTAGGACCTGGAGTCAAGGTCAGTGGGCCCCTGGCAGGAAGCGCCTAGGGACTTGCAGGAGCTTAGACCACACACTGCAATCCTGGGAGCTGATAAAGGTGGAGAGGCAGTTCCCAAGTCTCCAGAGAGGGGCTCCACTGGGCCTCCCACGGCACGCCTGGGCCACCTGGACCCAGTGCTCTACCACCCTCGCCCTGTCCTGGGCTGTCATGCTCGCGTCCCTGAGGCAGGTGGTGATGACGAGGCTGGCCACCCTTCTGAACTGGTCGATGGTGGCCTGGATGGTGGGTGTCTAGTGCTCACTGCCAGGCTTGTTCTTCTTGTGCCAGGTGGATCCCAGGCACTGAGAGGGCACCACCTTCCAGAAGAGCTCCTGGGGAACAGGGGGAATGTCATCCAGCCCTGCCACAGGTCACCTCTGTGTCCACAGCCCCTAAAGTCCGACACAGGTGTCACAGTTTAGAGCTGGAGCTCAGGAAGCTCAGGATGTGTCCTGAGCCTTGTGAGAGTCCCTGGGTTTTCTTCTCTGTCCACCGAGGGTGCCCAGCACAGGATGACCCAGGACCCAATCCCGGCAGGGAAGGGAGAGGGGCATTTGCACCCAGCCCGTCCTGGCTAACTCCAAGCTCCAGATGGTGGCTCAACTCTGCTCATGTCAAGGAGGCATCTTCCACCACCTTGATCTCCGCTCTGATCCCACTCCCCATTCTGATGCACATTCCCCCGTGGCAGCTACAACCACTGGCCTTGTCTGTCTCCCTTGTAGTGAAGCACACATCAGGTGTCAAGTCCTGAGGCTGTTGAGCCTCCTGAGGAGACGGCAGGGCCACCGTAGACCTGGCTGCACACAGTGAGTTCCCCTCCACCGCTGATGGGCCAGGCCCTGTCCAGCTTTCCATCTCTTCTACCTCATGGAGCCGGCACAGCCACTCTGTGCAGCAGGTCCTGTTAGTGTCCACCTCTACGATCTGCATGTGGACAGCAAAGGCTTGGGGGTTCCAGAAGTTGCCCAGGTCATACGGTTGGTAAGGGGTGGAGCTGGGATTTGGGCCCAGATCATGGGAGTCTGGATCAGGTCTGGGACAACGATGGCAGAGGGAAGGCCTGTTCCACCCTGCCCTGAGAGCCCAGCTGCTCACCGCATCCATCACGGTCAACCGCTCTACCACCTGCTTAGGAGAGAAGGCCGTGAGGTTGGGCTTCTTCTCACGCTCCTTAACAGCCACAGGTGGAGACAGACTTCCCACTAGAAATGATGGTCCAGGTGACTCCAGCTCAGCAGCTCCCACTCCTGCTGGAGCCGATGTTGGCCCTTGCTCCAGCTCCAACACTGCTGATGGAGGGGACGCTGGCTCCAACGCTAGAAGGGGTGATGTCAACGGAGCTGTAGCCAGCTCTACCTCCACCACTGCCCACTGCTCTGCTTCTGCCACTGGCTGGAGCTCTGCAGCTGGCGCTACAGTGGGATAAAGAGAAAGATTCACCCACATAGCTGACTGTCCATGTGTCCCTCTAAACACAGGAAAGATCCCACTTCCCTTCCAGGAATATGCAGCCTGCAGTCCCCCTTACCCTCTGCCTCTGTCTCAGTGGCCTCCAGAAGCTCAAACCGGGCAAGGGTAAGAGGGTCATGGCAGCTCAGCTCCGAACCAGGCAAGGTTACCTGCGTGTACATCCCCTTTAGCTTGAAAAAGGGACAGCCCCAGTCTGGTCATGCCCTAGTTCTGCTCCAACCTGGTTATCTCAAGGTCCTGAGTGTGGAGACCCTCTGCTCCTGCTCTTATCTCAGAGCAGCACTGGATGGTGTTTGTGGCCTCAGGCACCTTCCCCTTGCCTAGTGAGTTGGTGAAATTGAAACCATTGGGCAGCTCCTCGATGACCTTCTGATTGGAGTTCTGCAAAGACTGCTCTGGAGCTGGGCCAGAAGGAATCAGGGGCTGCCTGCACACTGCCACTGGGGTCAACCCCCAAGAGAAAGTCTGCTCCTCAATTCAGGCACAGAGGGACATCCCTGCAAAGAACTGTGGTCAGGCAGGAAAAGAGATGAAACCTCTATGGCTCAGTAACATAAGAGTAGAGGAGCTCACCTTCTCATGCTGCCAGCCATGACCTGGGCTATGAACATGACAGGCCCACCATGCTTCCGACACCTAACAACCAGCTCCTGCCCAAGAATGGCCTACCCCTCATACCCTGCCTTCTCCCCTCTGCACAAACACACACAGACACACACACACACGATGAAGTGTAAGGGGTGTGGGGCTGATCAGGTGGGATCACAGTTGTGTCCTGGCCTGCACTAGCCTTTCCTGGGCTGCCCCGTGTTACCCTTCACTGCCTCCTGCCAGATGTCCAGAGGCGTCGGGGATGAGGGCTGAGCCAACGTCGGCAACGACCAAAAAGTTTCTCTTTCTGGTTTTTTTTGAGCCTAGATCCTCCAAAATTTGGGATACAACAACAAAATATTTTTGCCTGTTGACTGTCTCCAGTCAAGTGAGCTGAATTGGGGGCTGTGGGTGCCTGGTTACCAGAGTTCTAAGATCTGTTGAGGTTTATGACCAAGGAAGTGAGGTCATTTTTCAAGATTCCTTTACCTGGGCCCCTTCCCTCAATCAGACTTGTCCAGAGCTGCCGCCTGTGCCCTGGCTGCTAACCCTCCTCCCCCATGTCATCTCTTGAACTGTACACAAGGAGCCTACACAGCCCTAGGCACAGCTCCCTGGAAACCTAAGTCGGGTCTTAGCTTTGAGGAGACAGAGACGAATGCAGACCTCCTTTTTCTTACCAGTTCTTCATCCTGAGAAAGTCCCTGTACCTCTCAGGTCCTCCTCAGTCTCTAAACCTGCACCATGGGGATCAGGCTAGAATCTACTTCCTAGGGATGTCACCCGGTGTATATGACATAATATCTATTACCCCTGTGGGCTGGTGTCACATGTACATAAGGCACAAACTTAGAGATGGAAGAATAACAAGAAGGGGTGACAGGTAGCACAGAACACCACTCAAAACAGGCCTGGGTTCTAGCAATGTGATATTGGAACAGTCGCTTCCAACTTGGCCTCATTTTCAGGTCAGCATCATGAGGGGGTTGAAACTAATGGAAATTTAGATACTGCCATCCTGTGGCATAAAACCATTCAATTGTTTCCTGTTTAATGGAGAATGTGACCCAAGTGCCTCATCTTCGCATACGAGGTGGGCAATCTCCACAGTGGTACCTAGTAAGCGCCACCCATGGTATAGCCATCCCAGTGGAACCACTAAGTAGTTAGTAACTGGCTTCTTAACATAATAACAGCCAAAGTGATGGGATGTCTTGTCTAAATTTTAACTAAAAAAGTCTCTCACTTCCTCTTACTCCCTCTTTCATGTCCCATCTCTCTCTCTCTCTCTCTCACTCTGTCGAATCCCTGTAACTGAGGAATCAAATACCAGTGTTTTTGGGCTGCCCAATGTGGACGCCTAGAGAGGAGAGAAGCACGAGATTGCCCAGGCCAACAGACAGAAAGAAACTCAGGCTCTCAGTCCAAACTGAACCCTGAAAGCTGAGAGTGAACTTGGGGGCCAGTCCTCCCCAAGTTGAGCCTCAGTTGCAGGCCACACAAGGGGGTGATGAGGTAAGAGGGAAGAAAGGACTGTGGGAGCTTTCTGCCTGATCCACCTGGAAGAGTGAGGGCGAGAACAGTGTCATGTGACACTGAGTCCTCAGGAGAACCTGTGAGGTAGCTGGAATTCTCACACCTTCCAGATGAGGAAACAGCCTCGGGGAGGCCTGGCCCAAAGCCCAAGCTCACACCCAGAGTGAGAGTTGGAGCTTGGCTTGTTCTAGGATCACAACACCTTGGAGGATGGAGTGCTATTGGTACCAGATGCCTGGAGTCAGATGTCCACGGTCAGAGGCCAGCGGTGCTGGAGAGAAATGGAGTGAGGGGACTATGGTCTTACTGACACTCACCTCGACCCTGGCAGCAGAGGCCCTCCACGTTTGCCCCCCAACAGATCAGCCCCCAGAGAGTGCAGGAGAAGCAGCAGCAGCAGCAGGTGAGTGTGCCTGTGGGGGAGGGGTTCTGCCCTCCCAGCTGGAGGCCCTCAAATCAAGAGAGGAGGCCCCTTCCTCTTGCTGCCACAGTGCCTGAATCCCCCAGTAGAAGTGACCGGGGTGAGGGCCTGGAAGAGCTGGTGCAGGATGGGTTTGTTGTGGGGAGGGCCAGGGACTGCACACCCTGTGATTTGCCAGAAGCCGGCCCTGGGAGGTGAGGAGGAGGAGTGTGGTTTTCTTGGGCTGTGAAAGGAGGAGGAGTTGAGGGGAGGCTGCTAAGGGTCTTGGCTGCTCCCCGTGGGAACCCTGGGGTGGGCCAGGAGGCTGAGGGTGAGGACTTTTCAGGGGAGGCTCTGCAGGGGGCTGACTTGAGAGCAAGGACTCATCCCACCCACACCCCGATATCACAAAGTGTCGTCCCCTATCTTGGCACTTTCCTTGGTCACCTGCTGATGCTGCACCTGCTGATGGGTGATAATCTCGAGATGGGTGCACCTGAGGACCAGGCAGGGAGGACCAGGATCCTGAGCCTTGGGATGGGGAGCCCCCGAACTGAGCTCTGAGCTCTCAGCACTTGGCACATCTCCTGTCATAAGAGCCTCTCAGCCACCCCTGGGAGCTGGGGCATCAGGCCCATCTTAGGGATGAGTGAACAGAGGCTCCACCTGAGACACCCATTCTGGTTCCTCAGGCTGGGGAAGCTCAGATCTGCCTGACGGCACAGCTGCTTGAGGTTTTATCTGAGCTGGACGCAGCCTCTCCCTCCCACGCTGCCCATGGAGGGAGAGAGATGTCAGACCCCTCCAAGTCAGGCAGCACATAAGTGGCTGAGCAGTCCCCTCTGCCTGAGGCCTCAGCCTCCAAGTCTGTCATCAGAGAGGGTTGTGCTGCCAGGTCCCTCAGCCTCTCCCCCATGTCCTGCTTCTCTGGAGCCCAGATCCCAGCCTAGGTCCAAGTCCTGTTTTCTGTGCATGCCCGGCCCCCTCTGGGGACCTGGCAGTAGTGCAACATGAGAAGGGGTGGGCCTAGGGGTCTAGTCAGGCTAGAGGGCCCTGTCTGATGGACTCTGGCTCTCTGCCTTCCAGGGGAATGAGATCAACCTGAGAAGAGGACTGAAGTGAACAGCTGCCGCACTGCCTGCAGGGGAGGGGAAGGAGGAGGAAATCAGAGACCCTCTGGGCAGAACAGTCCCTGGCTCCACCCCCTGTATCTTACATTTAGTGGAAGAGTTTGATAACAGAGAAGTGGGAGACCCAACCAATTGGCGGGTGGGTTGAGGGGAAGATGACATCAAGGAAAACATCCTGGAGGAGGGGCTGATTATTCCCATTCTGAGAACAGGTAGAGCCTGGATGGAACTGGAGGGAAGGAGGGTTCCCAGGATGGTCCCCTGCCCCACTCCTCACCACCCACAAGGTCCATGAAGCATCCCCCACCCAGGCCCTATCTGCATCCTCTCCTTCCCTCTGGTCCCAGGAATACCCAGTCATGAGGGCGATCCTTCTGCTCCAGGTGGCCGCAAAGAATTACAACCTAGAGCCCGAGGAGCGATTTGGGGCCTGGTTCTAGGACATGGAGCTGCTCAACGAGAATGATAGGTGAGGCCGGGCAGGAGTTGGGTGAGGGCAGGGGTGGACGCTCCCTGTTGGCCAGTCCAGAGAGCCTGTCTCCGTGGCCCCCCACTCAGCCCCAGGTCTTATTGCATGGCGACCTCTGGGACTCCTAGACTCCAGCTGCTGGGCAGGCAGTGGGGGGACACCTGAGGTGTGTCTCCTGGTAGGCTCACAGGTGCCTTTCTGTCCTGGAGCTACAGCCTGTCCTGCCAGTTGGACCCCCCAGACCTAGTTGGCCAGAAGAATACTCAAGGATAAGAAGAACCCGCCATCATTAAGGTCAGGGGTGAGTGAGTGTCTGGGCCGTGGTGACTGACTCCCAGGGGTTCAGTAAAGCTTCGGGCTAAACGTGCCCTTGGGGAGTTGGACAGCTGGCACTGGGATCCCAGCTCCACTACTGAGCAGTCCTGTGACTGGGGTGACTCTCTTCAGCTTCCTGAGACTCCGTTTCCTCCTCTGTGAAATAGGTGATACCAAATGATCTCTTGCGTGGCAGGGACAAATGGGGTACTGGTGGCTGACAGCACTGAGCACAGAGTCTGGAGCACTCAGTGCAGTGGGGACAGGGTGGGGGCCATGATTCTGAGGGAGGCCCCCCAGGGTAACCCGACTCTTCTACTCAGTCCCCAGGCCCCAACACCGAGCCCTGTACCAGTGGCCGATCACAGCCCCATCCTCAGCAGCGGGGACACAGCTGGGAGGCTTTCGATGCACTGGGCCAGCTCCTCCCACCTGACGGGAAGGGGAGCATTGTAAGCTGATCTCTGAGGTCCCCTGAAACCCAAGAGAGAGGGGACGACCCCACCCCAGCTCCCTGATGTCTCTACCCCAGCACCTATTCACCCATTGGGGAGGGACAGTAGTTATTTGTTGTAAATAATAAATGCCCTATTTGAATATTATATTAAAGTCCTGTTCCCTTTAGAGCTGGGAGTTGTGGTGTGGTTCTGTCGCTTTCTGTAGGCATGTAAGTGAGACACTGAATCTCACATTTCTCCTTGAATCACGAACTCTTCTGGGTTCATCAGCTTATTGTCTGTGGGCGAAGGGAGAAGGGCCAGCCCCTTCCCTGCTTAGTGGGGACACTCCCAAGTCCCCATAATTCCGAAGATCAGTTCATTTCAGTATCATTCAGCTCCTCCAGGAGCAGACATGGCCCCCACCCTTTCTCTTGGGATTTTAAGGTGGAAGGTACTTTCACAGGCAGAGCAACAACCACTGAAATGTGGGTGTCTTTAAAATAGCACTACCCAGGACAACGTCGTGCCACAGGCAGGGGCTGCCTTTCTCCATTCTTGAGGAACAGGGAACTTTTTCTGCTCCTCTTTTTGAGATTTCTTTTGACTAAATTTTAGGAACTTGTAGTTTTCTAGTTGAATCTCTGGAATTGCATCAGCTCTAAGTGATGAAAACAATGTAAAAAGATCAAAACTTTCACGTTGAGAGGACAAGGCCCAAGGAAGCTCATTTGCAAATGGACTAAAGGCAGGCAGGACCTCGCTCCTGAGGCCCCTCTAGGAGCTCCCTGTTCACCCCTGACCTGGATTTGAATCCTGCTGGGATCCTTGTCCAGGACTCTGAATTCCTTCTCCTGCTTGTTTTGTATCCAGGCGGAAAGATTTGTGACGCAGCTTTTAAGGCTACTGCTGGGTCTCGTTCCATAAACATGACTGCTCCCTGTGAACTAGGATTTTCAGCACCCCTGCCTTCCTTATGCAATTCCCTTTAGGGCAGAAATTCCCCAGAAGGCCCCAAGCCTCCTCCCTCGATGGATCCCGGGTGAGCTCTACTTGGCCAGTATAAGGGACCATAATCCTGGTCAGTGAGTGACCTCACACTGTCCCTTGCTGTCCAAGGTGACTTCTGAGCCCGTGTCATTCTGAGGTCCATGGTCTTGGACAATCCTCCAGTTTACACACTAAGTGTTGGTGTTACCAACTCGTCCAAATGGGGCAATTGGGCCTGAGCCCATAAACTGTGTTGCCCCTGGGTTTTTGTGTTTTTGTCCCCAGTCCTGTGCTGTGGTTACATTACCACCACCTGCTGGAGTGTGAACACTGTTTGGAGCTTTCAAAGATGACGCACGACAGAGGTGTGGGGGGCTACAGCAGGGAATGCCACTGAACCGATGGTCCATGGACGTGCATGAACACAGCCTTACCAATTAAAATACTGAAATGCTTCCCATCTGGTGGTGAACAGACACTGCTCTGAGCTCGCACCGAGAACCCACCCCATGACTAGGAGCTTTCAAATGGTTACCAAGTGGCATTTTGAACCTCATCCCTTGGGAACACCCTGTAAGACAAGGACCAGATGAATCGCTTGGCATTTGTGAGTTATCCCCTCATTTCTGATGGCTGCAAGTGTCACCCAGACACACAGGCTGCACTCTGCCAGGGAAGCCTTCTCAGGACAACCAGAAGCTGAAAATGAATCCTGGTTCCCAGCATCCCAAGCCCTTCCTGACATGGCACAGCCACCCAGGAAAGTGATTTGGTAACGGAAAGACTGGGAAGGCTGTACTTTCTCTCCAAAGAGAAAGAGAAGAGCCAACAGTGAAAGCTTGATCCCTCAAATAGACAATTAAATCCCAACAAGCAGTGGGTTCTTTCCGCATTATTGATGCTGAAAAGATCTCTTTTGATAATCGCACGATCCCCCAACTGCCATGTTCATCTCCATGAATCAAATTTCCAACACATATGGATCTAAAAAACTAAGGGAAATCTGGTATTTCCTTAGATGCAACTCTGAATTAGCATGCAACAGAGAACAGAAAAATGGAGACCAAGAAGTAAATATCTAATTTGAGAACATAGACACAAAAGTGCGTTTGAAATAATATTTTGGAATCTATTGGAATATTATACAAAAAGAATAATCCATTTTTAGTAGGTTTTACTGTGACTGTGAGGGGAAAAACTGAATCATCCCGTGACATTGATAACTCGCTGCTGACTTTAAAGTACAAATAAATAATATACATAGTAAAGGAAAATGAGAGAACAGCATGAAAAAGGAAGATCTTTCTCTCCTCACCTGAAACTCAACCTCTCACCTCAGAAAGAAACTGTTGTCTATATTTTCTATGTCTCGAAGCAGAGTTTAATAAAAGAAAAGTATCAATATATTTTAAAGTTTCAAGAGCTCAAAGCAAGGAAACATTAGGGACGCTGCCAAGAGACCTCACTGAGGTGCCTGCTCCATTTAATCTGCTGTCAGGACGGCCTTCTTAGATCCTCACTTTCTCTGCCTTGCTAGCAAGTGTGTCCGCCATCAGTGCTATCACCAGTCTCGCTCCTGTGCTCTTCACTGCCCTTTCCTCCTTCCTGATACCTCCACAGTGGAGCTGTGGAATGCACAGATCAGTTCCTGGAATCATCTCTGCCAAATCTGAAGACCAGCAGGAGTGGGAATGGGACCTGGAATGCAGACCACCTGCGAGCACACCTGGCAGGGATTCACCTGTGTGACTAGGTGCAAGTTTTTACAACGTTTTGGCAAGATTGAAAGGACTTACGTGTTGTCATGCACTGCTGCAGGCCTGGAGTCCTTGCGGTCTCTCGGGCCAGCAGATCTGGTGGGGCTGGTCCAAGTTGTCCTCTCAGAGACCAGAAATTGCCAGGATGGGATGGGATTCTAGTAACTGGCCTCTTGAATATGTCACTGGACAACCTCAAAAGAATGGAAATGCTTAAACCAGGCTTTGGTTTGGACTGGTTCCCACAGTTACGCTGCTTCTTCTGTGAAGACGTGACTTATCATCCTTCTTTTCCTCTTACCCTATAAAAACAAACCATGAAACTGGGTCAAATGATAAAAGAGGCCTGCCTTTTTAGGACAATTATCCTGGCTGTTTTGTACTTCCACCCTCCCTCTACGCACTCGGGATATATCTGACCTGTGTCCTGGGATGTCATCAGGCAGACTTGCATCAAGAACAGAAAGCTCAAGGTCAAAACTCAAGGCTCCTCCAGATCATTTCCCCCTCCATCCTGTTAACACGCCCTCCTTGTTTGAGTGTTAGTCTATTCTCTTCTTTTCCTTGTCACTCTCAACCGCACAAGTCCTGGCACTCCCTCTCAGGACAGTCGGCCCCCAGTCCTTTACTAAATCCCAAATCTTACCATTTCTGTGTTTTCTGTCTACTCATTTGCTTAATCCATTGACCACTTTGTGTTCATAGAGGTTAAATCAATAGTGACGTTATCAACCACCCCCTGTTAGCAACTTACTCCCATATCCCAGATGTTCACATAATCCAAATGGTTATGTTCAAAAGTAAACAACTCAGAAAACATATTCACCCATCACAGATGCCTGATCTCTAATATTTTTATTCAAACATTCATACAGTAGATACCTGTCCCTCAAGATCAGTAGTAATGCCAGATCAACGATTCTCACCTTAATTTCCTCCTACACCTATCAATCCTGGATTCCATGGACTATGATCACAATAATTTCCTTGGAAAAATAAAAAATTCCTTACCACTCATTTATTTTGTAAACCTCCAAACCCAGAACATCCCGATTATCTGCCGTGCCACAGCTACTGCTGGTCTTATGACAAGCTGAAGAAAAAGCACGAAACACGATCTTTTTGTACCACTGTAAATACAAAGCCATCTGCATCAACTGGGAAGCACCCATAATGCCTGGAAATTTTGTTCTCTTTTTTTGTTTGGCTCAAAAACAAAAAGACAAATCAATTTAAAAATGGGCAAGGGACCAGAGTAAAATTTTTCCAGTGAAGACATACAGGTGGACAGAAGGTGTATGAAAAGTTGTTCAGCATCACAAATCAGGGAATGCAAATCAAAACCACAATGAGCTATCATTTCACACCTGTTATGATGGCGATTATCAAAAAAACTAAAGATGACAAATGTTGGTGAGGATGTGGAGAAAAGGAAACCTCGTCGGAATGTAAACTAGTACAGCCATTATGGAAAACAGTATGGAATTTCCTCCAAAAGTGAAAACTAGCTTATGATCCAGCAATCCCACTTCTGGTAGACACCCACAGGAATTGAAATCAGGGTCTCAAAGAGATATCTGCCCTCTAATGTTCATTGCAGCAAATTCACAATAGCCAAGATATGGAAGTAACCTAAACGTCACTGATGGATGAAGGGATAAAGAAATGGCATATTCTTCAACATTGAAAAAAGAAGGAATTGTTGCTATATTTGATAACATGAATGCACCTAAAAGACATTGTGCTAAGTGAAATAAGGCAGACAGAGAAAGGCAAATATTCCCTTATTTGTGGAAGTTAAAATAGTCAAACTCACACAAGCAGAGGTTAGAATGGTGGTTGCCAGGGGCTGGGGAGATGGAGAAATGGGGAGCTGATGTTCAAAGATACAAAGTTTCAGTTATCAAGATAAATAAGTTCTGGAAATCTAGGATACGACATAGTGCCTACAGCTAACAAGACTGTATTGCATACGTTACATTTGCTAATAGAGTAGATATTAAGAGTTCTTACAACAGAATGATAGTAATAAAGGAGGTGAGAGAAAACTTTGGGAGATGATGGATATGTTTGTGGCCTTGATGGTGGTGACAGTCTCAAGGGTGTATGCTTAAGTCCAAATTCATCAAGCTGTCTATGGAAATGTATGACATCATCGTTGATTCTTCTGCACCTTGAAATATGCCATGTCCTCATCACAAGAGAAAAAATTTGTAACTCTATATGGTGACGGATGTTAACTGGACTTATTGTGGTGATCATTTCAACATATATACAAACATTGAATCATTATGTCGTACCGCTGAAACTAATTTAATGTTGTATGTCAACTTTATCTCAATTAAAAAACCACAACAGACAAAACCATTTGAATACTGTATATGAGTTCAGTGAATCCCTGAAACTGCCCCATTCCCATATGGGAATTACAGGAAGCAGAGAGGATGATGTAAGATGGAAGAAAGTTGTACAAAACAGTATTCAAATTAAAATCATTTAAGTTGCTATCAGCTCCTTGTGGCAAAGTTCTGCGAGCACCGATCTACTTTCACATTTTTCCTGAAAAAACATACTTTCACATCCAACCCATAATAGTTTCATCATTTTCTCTAATAAGAAAATTTCAACTTAATAAATAAAACAAAAAGCATCTCTTATGTATGAATAAAGTTAGTGAACTTTACAGAGAAAAGAACATATTTGCACAATCTCAAAACAGGACACAGAAGAACTGAATGATGATCAAGTCTCACTCAAGCTTATCTTTGAAAGCCAGTAAAACCAGGCTGTCTTTTCAAGGATGTGTGTAGAGCTGTCAGCCTTGGAAGATAGAAATAGTGGCCTCCTCTGGAGCAAAGGGCAGCCTGGCTTACTGCCCAGTATAATAAAAATAACACCCCCCGCCCCCAGGGCAAAGGTTAGCAGACATCCTGCCCGTTATCAAAGATTTGAGTTCCTTAGGCTCTGAGATCTTGCATCTCTCTGCATGTCACCTGGCCCACTGTGTATCACCCTGTAGGAAGTGAGATTTATTGAACTGGTGCAAATGCTGATACTCTAGCCACCGCTATTGTTGTGTCATTAAGTCCTTTGTCTCTGACGCATGGGTCTCTTGACTTTTGCCAGCATCTGTAAGACCATTGTAGGCTAACTTATTGGTTTGCAGGTAAGGTAAAACATCAGATCTTTCACGGTTTCTGACAAGCCCTTAAAATAACTAGTAGTCTTAGGAACAGAGAGCTATCCAGAACAATATGTATGGATGGTCTTCATAGAAGACTTCATGCAACCAAAACTTTAATAAGTCTCTCTGACCTCTTTTATTTCTACCCCAAGTAGAAGGAGAGGCACCAAGCTATTACAGACCTAGGGCTTGTGCAAGCCACTGGAGACCTAGTGACAAGAAACTTCCCATGGGGAGAAAAGACAGATGGGCATATTTCCAAAATGGACCCATGTGCTTCCCGGTCATCAAAAAGAGAGTGCATTATCTTAATTTATGATGATTTGAGTCATTAAAATCTTGTGATGGGCCAATGATACACTTCTAAGAGGAGTGAGGCACATGGCAGTTGTAAGCAGATTAACGCACTTGGTGAATATCAAACTCTGAACCAACTTTAGTGTTCTAATCAATTAAAAGGTACAACAAATTTATTTAGGTAGATTAAATGATATTTAATGTTATGCCTGATTATTACTCTTCAATAATGAACAAGAAGCTCATGTAAATAACTATAATTGGCCTTACTTTAAAACATGGTAGTCAGGACTGTTTGAGATAAGCTGGAGAGAAGGAAGGGGAGAAATAGACAAAAGTTAGCTGCTCTGAAGCCACTGTCAAGACCTCTGGATCTACATGTAACCCAGGAGATCGAGGCAAAGGGCTGTGCCCCTAGATCCTCCTGCACTGTGGTTCTCAGCGATGTCACGGGGCTGAAGCAGCTTCCTGATTCGTGTTTACATGTCCATGTGTACAATACCCCTGACCATGGAGATGAACCACTATTCAATCATCCCTTACACTCCTCTAATTAACAATTAGATTTCAGAATCATTGTATCATTACATGATAATTTATTCCTCAAACCTGTAGGATGCCGAGCTAAAAGCAAATCAAATATCAATGGCTTCTTTTCTTTGAAATACCAAGATGTTCTTTCACACTTGGAATCCTGATTAGAGGATAAATCCATCAAATCAATGGAAACAAGTTAAGAAATAGACAGAGGGATATTTCATTCATATATATACATTTTGCATTGTTGCAAAAATAGAGTTACATTTAAAAAATTTAGAACATCTTGAAATTTCATAGATATTAAAGATTTTCTTCTGCTTATACTCCCTTTGGTTTACCAAATCAAACTCACTCTTTAATGGGCATTTCTAGCATTCAGTGCTAGTAACAACAGTTTTTTTAAATTCTTATTTTTCCCACGTCAAAGAACAAGGGCAGAGGTCATGGAGAGGTCAAGTCTAATCTACCTAGGGATGTGGCAGCCTTAACTATAGATGTTCAAGCCAGACATTGCCAGCAGAACCACATCTCTTCATCCACAGGTGAGTTTTTACTAGTAATCACAGAGACTTGAGGATATCAAAGGAAATTCTTCATTAAGAACCAAAGTTATAGGGCCGGCCCGGTGGCTTAGCAGTTAAGTGCGCGCACTCCACTGCTGGCAGCCCGGATTCGGATCCCGGGTGCGCACCGACGCACCGCTTCTCCGGCCGTGCTGAGGTCGCGTCCCACATACAGCAACTAGAAGGATGTGCAGCTATAACATACAACTATCTACTGGGGATTTGGGGGAAAAAATAAATAAATAAAAAACTTTAAAAATGAACCAAAGTTATAGATTCCTATCTTGGGTTCATTACTTTGAATTTTTGACCCAAATCATATATATAGATTGGACCATGTTCAATTCTATGATCTTTAGAAGATGCAGCCTACAGCTGAAGAGAAACAGATACAACACCAACATCTTATCCTCTCTGAAGCCCAACTGAGAGCCCCTGGAGTCAGAAGTTTTCAAGACAAGAAAATGTCATCCTTCTTCTGAACAAAGACTGTAAGGCTATACTAACATTCAATTTTATTTATTTTGTTTTTTATTTTTGCTTTGTGAGGAAGATCGGCCCTGAGCTAACATCTGCCAATCCTCCTCTTTTTGCCGAGGAAGACTGGCCGTGGGCTAACATCCATGCCCATCTTCCTCCAATTTATATGGGACGTCGCCACAGCATGGCTTGACAAGCAGTGCGTCGGTGAGTGCCCGGGATCCGAACCCGCGAACCCCGGGCCGCCGCGAACCCCGGGCCGCCGCAGCGGAGCACGCGCACTTAACCGCTTGCGCCACCGGGCCAGCCCAAACATTCAACTTTAAATTGTTAACGTGACTTGTTAGAATGTGATGCAGCTAGCATAATATCTTCTAAGTTTCATGATTTTTCTCCAGAATACTGAGATGGATGACCTTGAACTCCAGTTTCCCCATAAATGTCTTGATTCAGAGATAAAATTAATTTCCCTATAAAACAATTCCCATAAAATTGTTAAAAATATATCATAGTCTCTGACTAAAAGGGAACAAAGCAAATTGAGCAGTTGAATAGCAGTGTAATAAATTCCATACAAGGATCTTACTGCAGCATTATGTATAATAGTGAAACTGGAAATAACCCCATCTCTATCAAAGAAGAAATATACAGATCATGGTATTCCTGTTCTTTGGAGTAGCTCTAAAACTTCTAAAAAGCTAAGTTAGAGGGACGTGCACTGATAAGGAGAGACGTCTATGATATATGTTTTGGGAAACAGCAAGCTGCAAAACGATGTAGTTATGTAATTTATTTATGTTAAAAAAATCTTTATGTGTATTTATAAATTCATAGGAAATGTCCAGAAGAATAAGCTGCCACCTCTTAACAATAGTTCCTTCTGAGTAGGGGAGTGAGTGTGCAGGGAAGGGGATGGAAGGGGAAGGTTTCACTTTACTCTACATAGATCTGTGTAATTTGCCTTTTTTTACGAAGTATGTAATTCTTTCATAATTAGAAAAATGAATGATGTGACCGTTTGGTGCAGGGCAACAATATTATGTTCACCAGTCTCTGTACTGTATGTTACTGCACAACACGGACTGTAGGAGAAAGCCCAGAGGAGCAATGAAGACAAAAAGACATGACACCTGTAAAAAGTCAGTGGAGTATTTCTACATAAGAAACCTTGCAGGTGAGTGACGGTCAGTATCTTCCACTACTCCAGCTCTTGCAATAAACCTAGAATCTGCCCAGGGTAGGCCGGACGACCACGCCCTGCTAGTCCACTCCCCACCCAGGGCCTGTTTGTGCAGGGTGACTGCCAACTAGCAGACAATGGACTCAGGATGGGCCGTGTGCCTTTGGTGAGGCTGGCAGAGAGGGACAAAGTGGAACACCAGCTAAGTGCACACACCTGAGAGGCGGAGTTCCAGGTGGAGACTCAAAATGCACCAAGAAACTGTGTGAAGGAAGCTACTCGACCTCTCTGAGCCTCAGTGTCCCCCCTGTAAAATGGGGATCACAGGCATACTTCACAGAGCTGTTGAGGAAGATACATAGAAGTGCCTGTGACAGCCAGTGTCACATTATTAACAAAGTCGTATCCGACTTCAGAATAATCGATGAAAAGAATAATGTGATGAGACCAAAGACGAGATGCCCAGCTTCATAAGCAGCCCCAGCAGCATGAGAATGAGAGGAGCTCCGAGTAAGCAGGGTTCTTCACAGCTCCACTTTAGAGGACGAACATGGGCTACACCAGGATAAGTGGCTGTTGTACAGTGACTCGTGTAGTGAAGGTGGGTCCCTAAAGACACTGTGAAATCCAGTTACACACAGTAGCTCCTAGGAAACAACTACAAAGAAATCAATGCAGCAGTTAGGAATGAGAAGGGGCTGATCAGAGGAGGGTCAGAGCCACAAAATTGATGGAAGACACTTAACCATGGTGAGCGCCCAGCTCTGTCAACAGCTGCTGTGGTTGCACCAGAAGATCAAATGTATGAGGCAGCCATTGTGGGGACTGCTGGGAGCACAGTGGTCACTGCAGCCACACCCCAACAGCAGTGCATCGGAGCACACAGACCCAGAGACTTTCCTCTCAATTAATTCTTGTTTCAAGATGAGGAATATCCTCACGTTACAATGTCTCCTTCCAACACTTGTGGACGAGTGTCATCAGAAACCCCTGAAGAGGTCACAGGCCAGAGTAGGATGGAACACTGGGGGCTGGGGAGCGGTGCTGCACCTGACCACACGGACTACCACCCGGGCCTGTTGAACACGAGAGAAGAACCCGAGGTTGCGGTCTAACGAGAATTCCCTGTCTTGCCACATTCAGAGACACTGCAGAGATTCTCATCCTTTCTTTACAAAAATGTTGAAGAATTCATGTGTCATTAATTCATAAAGAGGCAAATTCTTGACAAAGTGACAGGGTCTAGTTTCGATGACCAGGTTTTCCAGTTGTTTTGATAATATTACACATTCAGGAATCGGAAATGTAACCTATTGGGGTGTTTGATATAAACAAGGACTTGTTTTCATTTAAATCAACGCCCAGACTTTTAAGGATGACATAAATCAGAAAAACTGCTAATCATTCCTCCACAGGTTTCAATAAGACTTTTAAGTTAATTTACTAATCTCAGGAAAAGAGAATACGGCAATTCAAGTTTTTTGTTTCTGCATTCAAGCGTACAGTACAGCCAAGAGAATGAGCAGAAAAAAATTAACAAGAAAGTCTTGCTTGCATTTTATCTTTTGCAAATGAGCAGGATATTTTATGTTCTGTTCTTTTCACTGATGTAATCAATTTTTAAAGAATACGGTACATCTGACTATCCCAAGGTGTGTTTATCTGGGAAACTTGCCTGAATCCAAAACAGAGATGTTAAAGCTGACGGGTTTCAAATGCTGCCCAGGTGCTGTCTACCACGAATATCCCTCTCGCAAAGCTGGACCACTGGTCTCTTCCTGAGGGATCAGAATCACCACCCATGTCCCTGAGAGACTGGCCACTCAGGCCTGAGCTGAGATTAGGTGATCAATCTAAAGGGCAAAATACTTAAGCTATTCTCATCTTAAGGATGCTGTTTTGGAGGCCTCTGCACTGGAATGGGTTGGTGAAAACGGCCTACTAGATACTTGCCTGGGAATTGATTTGTTCTCCTCTGCTCTTAGTGGATTGTGGGGAAACCAGTGAGTAACCTCACACATGCCTCAACTTCCACATCTGCGAAAAAGGCAAGCAACAGCCAATGTTACCACCCTGCAAACTCTTCAGTTGGGCTTGCAAGAGGGGCCACAAGGGCGAATGTCTCCCAAAAGCTGATGAAATGATGGCACTTTGGCTGGAGAAGGCAGAGGGCAGCAGGCAAAGTGGAAAGTTTCTGGGATGTCAAACCAGTTCCCATAAGCACTTTAGAGAAGCACCTGGCCTTGGACTAGGTAGGAGGCTGTGGAAAGACCCACAGGCACACAGGGGGGAGGAGGAATCAAGCAACGGAGGGAGGCGGTGGGGAAGAGGCATGAGTTCAGCTTCAATTTTGGACAAAAGCAGTTGCACGCTGCAGGCCCGCAGCTGCCCATGCAGCTGCCACACCCTCCTAACTCCCTGGTCCCTCTCGTCCCGTCACATCCCTCCGGGACTCAGTCCAGTTGGAGCGGGTGCAGGACCAGAGTCCTGAGTCAACGGCGGTTTTGCCCTGAGGCAAGCCTTCACAGCCCTGCTCCTCCCCCCAGGGCTAGACACCGCCCCGTGCCCAGAGCATCTTGGGAGTTGTAGTCCTGCTGTCCTGCAAGCTCCCAGCAGGGAATGGTTAAGAGACAAAAGCACCAAGCATACACAGCTAGGGGACCCCACTCCCACCTGTCCCTCCACCCCTGGCCCACGCCCCTCTGCTTCTACACCCCACCTTCTACTCCGCCTCTTCTCTATACAATGTCATCTCTCCATGCCTTGCCAATCCCCCAGAGTTGTGCAGTGTGGTTGGGCTGCATCCTTTGGGGCCAGTACTCAGGTAGGGGTGGGGCTCACCAGCCTGGCTATTGCTGAGGTTGCTTGCAGCCCTGGTGGAAGCTCCCTGGCCAGTATTTGAAATGTAAATTCAATATCTAAAATAGAAATACCAGGTGCATGGGATCCTGGAATTTGCCTTTTCAAGGCCATCTGTCCTACCATCCCCTCCATCCATCCAGCCTGCCATGTTCCTCCCTCTGGACCTCGTGATCAGGGTCGCTGCAGAGATCCTCCCCTTGGAACCCACCCACCTTAAGGGCCCATACCCATCATAAAAACTCAAAGCCATGCCACTTGCCAAATTGAGGCAAAAATGGAACCACCCAGGGGGGCCACTCAAGGGTGAGGGCATTACTAGATACTTGGGAGTATTAAAATCCATCTGATGATATCATGAGTGAACGTGTTCCACTTTAAAACAAAACACTGCTGTTATTCTGAGATATTGAGTTAGGATCTTTTTGCAAATATACCGGATTTAAAATGTTTATTGATGTATAACATGCGTATAGAAATATACGCAGAAGTCATCCATGTAAACCTCAAAGAATTATTACAAAGTGAACACACTTGTGTGACCAAGAACTAGCACCAGCTTCACTCAGGCCCCGACAACCCCTTTCTCCCTCCTTCCTCCCCAAAGGTAGCTGACACCTTACCAGCGAACACTATATATCGAGTTTGTCTTCTTATACAAGTGTTTTATTACAGAACAATTTAAACAATATACAAAATAAACAAAACAGCATAGTAGGCTCGTCACCCAGCTTCAACAACTACTAATCATCTGCCATTTTTGTTTCTTCCACACTCCATCCCATTCCCACATCACTTTATTATTCTTTTAGTCCTTTGTGTGTGTGGGGGGGTAAGAAGTACGCACACTGAAAGGCACAAATCTCAACCTTACATTTTTGGCAAATAAACATGCCCATATAACCTTCACCCCTTTAAGAACAGGATATTTCCATCACCCCCAGAAAACCCCTTCCTGTTCCTTCCTAGGCAATTTCTTCCTTCCCCCGAGGCAACCACTGTTCTGGTTTTTTCAGCATAGGTTCATCTCGGCTGAAATCATCACACGTGTATTGTTTTCTGTCCAGCTTGCTTCCCTCGGCACGAGGTTGATGAGTCTCTCCCAGCATGTGTGTGTCAGCGTTTGCTCCTCGGCACAGCTGAGGGCGTTCTGCTCTGTGGATGCGTCGCAGTGGGCTCTTCTTCGTCCTGGGGACGTGCAGGTCATCTCCTGTGAACAGTCTTGTACAAACGTTTTTTGGTATGCTGTTTAATTCCTTTATTAGCATTTAAGTGACACACCTTTGCATTTTTTAGTGGTTGGTCCAGATTACAATATGCATCTTTAACATATCACAGCCTACCTAGACTTAATAGTGCACCAGTTTAATCAATGTAAAATATGGAAGACTTGCTACAGAACAGTTCCATTTACCTCTGTCTGTCCTTTGTGCTATTGTTATCATAAATTTTACATCTTCTCATGTTATAAATCCCACAATACAGTGTTATAATTTTTGCTTTCAATAGTCATAGGTCTTTTAAAGTAATTAACATAAAAAAGTTATATATTTTGAGGCAGATGATTTGAGGCTCTGCAAATGTATTCTTTTTTTTTAATTTCACCCACAGTTTTTGCATTCATCAGTCAGCCTTACCCACAATAATTATTACTGTGGTGTTCTAGTGGCGATTCTCTATTTCATGCTATCCAGCCACATTTATTATTTGGAATTCTGTGAGGAAGATTCCCTCCCTCCTTCTCCCGTCCTTCTTCCTTTCTTTCTCTTATTCTTTTTTATTCCTCTTTCTTTCTTCCTTTCTTATTTAATCTATTTTATGTCAGTATAGACTCATGGATATTTATTTTATTCTCTGTATAATAATCCAATGCTACCATTATTTTTTATGTTGCTCACAGTTTTCCAGCTTGAGCCATTGAGAAGTCTTTCAGATTGATTCCTTTTGACACATCTCATCATTTGCTGTGTTTTATTTAAAGCACTTTCCTACTTCTGACACTACAAGATGGTCCAGGTTCATATTGTATTTTCCATCTCCACCCTAGAATTAGCCATTTCTCCAAGAAAACCTGGTTCTTTTTATTGGAGAATGATATTTGGAAACCAAGATCTGGGAGCTAAGTGTGCTCATTGATACTAGGGTGTCAGTGCTTCTGGACCCTCTCAGCAGAGCCTGGAAATGTATGTATGAATATAAACACAGGTATACACATCTATCTATTCATCTATCAATCTATCCATCTATCTGGATAGATATATTAGAAGTGACATGGATTCATACTGATACTTCCAACTCCTATCCAGCACCACAGAGTTTATTCTAGCATTCTCCTTTTGTTTATTTTTAACTTCTTTGACCAACAGTGAGAAATTTAACTCCAGTTAGCTACAATATATTTCCTAATGTGTCAACTAGTTTCAGAATTGCTAATCCATACCCTTATGAAAAACAAACTTACCACCTAGAGTAGAGTGTTTGTGTACATTACTTTAGTTTTACAGTATCCCATCAAAACACTGTCTTCCACTGTAACTTAGGTCAGGACCTTTCATCCCCACCCATTATGTGTGGCTATGTCACATGCTTGTAATACAGTGAGATTCATTTGTCACTGCATTTCATCTGAGTTCCCCAGCATCCTGATTGATTTTTAAAATTTGCAGAGTAAAATTCACTCTTTGTAGTGTACAGTTCTGTGGGTTTTGACAACTTTATGGTCATGTATCCACCTCCACAGTAGCATACAGAGCTGTTTTTTTCACTCCCCAAAATTCTCTCATACTGTCCCTCTGTAATCAACCCCTTCCCCCATTCCATCCCTTGGCAACCACTGATCATTTTTCATCTCTGTAATGCTGACTTTTCTAGAAAGTCATACAAATGAAACCACATACTGTACAGCCTTTTGAATCGGGCTTCCTTCACTTAGAGAAATGCAGCCAAGATTCATCCATGTTGTTGTGTGAATCAAGAGTTTATCCTTTTTATTGCCAAGTAGTATTCTAATGTCACAATTCACCACAATTTCTTTCTCCATTCACCTGACGAAGGACATTTAGTTTATTTTCAGCTTGTGGTAATTATGAATAACATGGTTATGAATATTCACCCAAAGATTTTGTTTAAACATTAGTTTTCAATTTGCTTGAGTAAATCCCTAGCAGTGGGATATCTGAGTCATATAATAAGTGTATGTTTAACTTTATAAGAACCTGCTAAACCATTATCCGAATGCAACTATCATGTTGCATTCCCAGTTCTAGTTGCTCCTTGTCCTCACCAGGACTTGATATTTGCAATTTTATTTTTTATTTCAGCCACCTAATGGGTGTGCGGAATATTATTGTGGCTTCTGCCTCCTTTTTGAAAGTGAGATCTGCTAAATATAGAATCTCGTGTTGACTTTTGGGTTTTGTTTCTGCACTTGAAAGATGTCATTTTGTTGTTGATTTGTCTCTTTTGTTTTTGATAATATATCATCCATCAATGACATTATTTCTCCCTGTATGTAATGTCTTCCCCTGTATATATGTATTTCCCTGACTGCTTTCAAGATTTTGTTTTTATCTTTGGATTTTAGCAGCTTGACTATCATGTGCCCAGGTATGGTTTTATTTTGTATTTTATTTTCTGGGTTTGCTGACTTCCTTGGATCTAAAATTTTAGATTTTCCACCAAATTTTGGAAGTTTTATGCTATTACTTATTGATTTGTCTTTCTGCCTCATTTAATTTTTCTGTCTCTCCCCTCTCTGCTGGGGACTCAATCATCTCACAGGTAAGGCTTTCTTCATTTTTCTTCAAAATTTTTACATTCTTTTGTTCAGACTGGATAATTTCTATTGCTCTATCATCATGTTTCTTCTACTGTTCCTTTTTATTTTTAATTTTATTTACTTATTTATTTTTTGCCCCAAAGCCCCAGTAGATAGTTCTATGTCATAGCTGCACATCCTTCTAGTTTCTGTATGTGGAATGCAGCCTCAGTATGGCCAGAGAAGCAGTGCATCCGTGCGAGCCCAAGATCCGAACCCAGGGCCGCCAGCAGTGGAGCCCGCACACTTAACTGCTAAACCCCAAGGCCGGCCCTCTTCTACTGTTTCTAATGTACATGTAAACTCAAAAGTATTTTTTTTATTTAATCTTCCTATTTGGTTCTTTTTTGTAATTTCCACTTCTCTGCTGAGTTTCCAGATATGTTCATTCATTATGAGAATATTTTTCATACCACCTTGATCCTCTTTATAATAGCTGCTGTCTTATCCTTGTCAGTTAATTGCAACACCTTGGGGAGAGTTTCTCCTCCCTGCTTTTGGTCATATATGGATTACATTTTCCCATCTCTTCAAATCTCATGATTTTTTAAACTGTGTACAGGAGGGCCGGCCCCATGGCTTAGCAGTTAAGTGTGCATGCTCTGCTACTGGCGGCCTGGGTTCAGATCCCGGGCGCGCACCGAGTCACTGCTTCTCCGGCCATGCTGAGGCCACGTCCCACATACAGCAACTAGAAGGATGTGCAGCTATAACACACAACTATCTACTGGGGCTTTGGGGGAAAAATAAATAAAAAAAAATTAAACTGTGTACTGGAAACCATGAATGATAGTTATAGAGACTCTGGATTCTATTGTATTCCTTTGAAGAGTGTTGTTATTTTTCTAGCAGGGAGTTAACTTGGCTGGACTGAAACTCCAATCTTCTCTCCTTTACCGTGAGCATAGCTGAAATTCTCATTCAGTTCTTTCATCTACCAATTGCTGTTTTTACACTAAGCCCTCTGGTGTCTACCCTGCATGTGTGTTGTTCAAAGATCTGCCAATTTGGTGTGTGTGTGTGGGGGAGACTTACGTACATATTTTGAGATTTTCCTCTGTGTGTCTCCCTCCCTTCCAGAATTTCTCCCTTAACTTTCCAGCTACTCTGTCAGCCCCAAAATACATCCTCTAACTTTACAAGTAAGACTGTAGTTTTTCCCCTGTCTCGGCCATGTACAGATTTTGGAATGCTTTGAGGCAAAAGACTCAAGCTTGCAAATATCTCCTGGTGCAATTCCCATCATTTAAGGGAAGGCTCCCTCTCAGTTCTGCTTGCTTTCGGAAGACATTTATACATACACACATATATGCATTTATTATATGTGTATTACATATAAATACATGATTCTATATAAATACATATAATATTTTATGCAGATTTTATCATTGTTATCTGTGAGAGTGTTAGTTCAACAAGCCACTCCACCATTACTGGAAGCCAGACCACGGTTTTGTTTCTTTTTTAGATTTTATATATATGGAATTAAAAAATCTATAGCCTTTTGAATATAATTTCTTTTATGCAGCATTTTGGTTGTGATATTCATCTATTGCATGTAGCTAGTGTTTGTTCATTTGTTGAAAATAATTAATTTTTTTAAATGGTCATAAAATATACATAACCTAAAATTGACCATTTTAACCAATTTTAAGTGTACAGTTCAGTGACATGCAGTACATTCACATTATTGTGTAGCCATAACCTCGAACGATCCACAGAACTATTTTCACCCTGCACTGAAACTCTGTGCTCATTAAGCAACAACTCCCTGTTATCCCTTCCTCTTGCCTTTGGGAAACACCATTCTCCTTTCTATTCCTATGAATTTAAGTTCTCTAAGTACCTTATATGAGTGGAATCATACAGTATTTTTCCTTTTGTGGATGGCTTTATTTCACTTAGCATAAAGTCCTCAAGGTTCTTCCTTGTCATAACATGTGTCAGGATTTCTTCCTTTTTAAGGGTGAATGATATTTCACTGTGTGTATACACCACATGTTTTTTGTCATTTCATCTGTTGATGGACACCTGGTTTGCTTCCAGCTTCTGGCTATTTTGAATAATGCTGTTAAGAACATGGGTGTACATTTATGTCTTTATACCTCTGCATTCAATCATTTTGGGTGTATGCTCATAAATGGTGTTCTGAGATTCATTTTTTCACACGTGGGAGGGTTCCCCACACCTCCAACAAGCAATTCTTGGAATGCCAGCTAGTCGTCAGATAATTCAACTCAATTTGATACTGTCAACCCAGAGATACATCAGATTCCACAGGTTGAGGGCTTAGTCCTATAAGACTGCACACCCACCCTACCTCACCTCAACTTCAGATGCCGGTTACAAGCCCAGGCTGTTACCTGTACTTCTGACTGACTGGCTATAAACCAGAGGTTCCCACAACCTCCTCATTGGGTGTGATTAATTTACTAGAGTGGCTCACAAAACTCAGAGAAACATTTACTAGATCACCAGTTTATTATAAGAGGATATGACTCAAGAACAGCCGATGGAAGTGGTGCATAGGGAAAGGTATGTGAGAAGGGGCACAAAGTTTTCATGCCATATCCAAGTGCACCACTCTCCAAGCACTCCTTGTCATTGCCAACCTGGAAGCTCTCTGAACCTCCTTCTATTGGGATTTTAATGGAGTCTCTGTCACATAAGCATGATTAATTATTAACTCAGTTTCCAGCCCCCCTCCCCTCTCTGCAAGATAAGGGGTAGGGCCAAAATTTCGAACCTTCTAATCAGGGCTTGGTCTTCCTGGTGACCAGCCCCCATCAAGGAGCCATCCAGAAGCCCACCCAGAGTTGCCTCAATAGAACAAAAGCTTCTCCTAGTGTTCTTATCAATTAGGAAATTACAAGGAGGTAGGCCCCGTGGCTTAGCAGTTAAGTGCACACGTTCCACTACTGGCGGCCCAGGTTCAGATCCCGGGCACGCACCGATGCACCATTTCTCCGGCCATGCTTAGGCCATATCTCACATACAGCAACTAGAAGGATATGCAAGAATGACATACAACTATCTACTGTGGCTTTGGGGAGAATAAAGGAGGAAGATTGGCAATAGATGTTAGCTCAGAGCCGGTCTTCCTCAGCAAAAAGAGGAGGATTATCACAGATGTAAGCTCAGGGCTGATTTTCCTAAAAAAAAAAAATGGAAATTACAAGGGTTTTAGGGTCTCTGTGTCAGGAATGGTGTCAAAGACAAATATTAGAATAAGAGTTGCTCCTAGTGTTCTTATCATTTAGGAAATTACAAAGTTTTAGGAGCTCTGTGCCAGGAACTGGAGGCAGAGACTGATAAATATATTTTCTATTATTTCAGAACCCATAAGTGGAATTGCTAGGTCATATGGTGAATTCTATTTTTAATTTTTGAAGGAACTGCCATACTGTTTTCCAGTTTTACGTTCTCACCTTCATTGCACAAGTGGTCTAATTTCTCAACATCCTTGCCAACACTTGTTATTTTCTGATTTTGTGATAGTAACTATGCTAATGGGTGTGAACATGTATCTCATTGTGGTTTTATTTTTCATTTTCCTGATACTTAGTGATGTTGAACAACTTTTCATGTGTTTACTGGCCATTTTATATCTTGTTTGGAGAAATGTCTATTCAAGTCCTTTGTGCATTTTTAAATTGGGTTTTTTTTTATTGTTGAGTTGTAGGAGTTCTTTATATATGCTAGATATTAATCCCTTATCAGATATGTGATTTGCAAATCTTTTCAACCATTCTGTGCATTACCTTTTTACTCTGTTACTAGTATCTTGTGATACAGAAAACGTTTCATTTTGATGAAGTGCAATTTGTTATTTTTTTTGTTGCTTATGTCTTTGGTGTCATAGTAAAGAAATCATTGTTGGCAATGGCATTTGGACCCAATGACATGCAGCTTTTACCCTGTGTTTTCGTCTAAGGATTTTATATCTTCAACTCCAACATTTATATCTTGGATCCATTTTGAGTTAATTTTTGTATATGGTGTAAGGTAAGTGTCCAACATCATTCTATTGCATGTGGGTATCCAGTTTTCCAGCACCATTTGTTGAAAAACTTATCCTTTCTCCAGTGAATGATCTTTGCACCCTTGTCAAAAATCATTTGACCATATATGCAAAGGTTTATTTCAGGGCTCTCTCTAATATTTCATTAGTATATTGTGTGTATTTATGCCAGTACTGCACTGTTTTGATTACTTTGTAGTAAGTTTTGAAATCAGGAAGTGTGTGTTCTCTAACTTTGTTCTTTTTCTAGATTGTTATGGCTATTCAGGGTCCCTTGAGAGTCCATATGAATTTTAGGATAGATTTTTCTATTTTTGCAAAAACATCATTGGGATTTTTACCTCCGTGAGTAAGTTGATTCTTAAGTATTTTACTCTTTTTGATGCTATTGTAAATAAAAATGTAAATTTTTTAAATTTCTTTTTCAGATTACTTGTTATTAATGTATAGAAGAACAACTAATTTTTGCAAGTTAATTTTCTGTCCCACTACTCTGCATAATTTATTAGTTCTAAAATTTTTTGTGAAATTTTTAGGGGTTTCAACATATAAGATATTATGTGTAAACAAATATAATATCACTTCTTCCTTTCCAATTTGAATGCTATTTCTTTCTTTTTCTTATCTAATTGCTTTGGCTAGAACTTCTAATACCATGTTGAATAGAAGGGTGAAAGTGGGCCTTCTTGCCTTTCTCCTGATCTTAGATAAAAACATTTCAGTCTTTCACCCTTGAATTCGATGTTCTCTGTGGATTTCTGTATATGGCTTTTATTATGTTGAAGTAGCTTCCTTTTACTCTGAGGGATTTTTAGTGTTTTTAACATGAAAGCATGTTTAGTTTTGTCAAACGCCTTTTCTGCATCCATTGAGGTGATCACTTTTTTTCCTTCATTCTGTTAATGTGGTTAATTACATTGATTCATTTTCATATATTGAAACATCCTTGTATTCCAGGAATAAATCCCACTTAAAAATGATGTATAATCCTTTCAATATGCTGCTGAATTTGCTTTGTTACTATTTTATTGAGAATTTTTGTATCAATATTCATGAAAGATATTGACCTATAGTTTTCTTTTCTCTTAGTGTCTTTGGCTTTGATATCAGTGTAGTATTAACCCCATAGGATGACTTTAGAAGTATTCTCTCCTCTTCAACTTTTTGAAAGAGTTTGAAAAGAATTGGTGTTAGTTAATTAAAAAAAAGTCTTTGAGCCTAGGAATAAATTCAGCATAAAATAAATACAAATAAATATTTTTTAAAATGTGAAAAAGTCTTTTCCTAAAAAAATTAAAAATTAAGCAAGTACATCATTTATCACTTTATTTCTAAAAATTGTTTGTAACCTAATAGTAAGCATGAACAAATTATTAGAATTAAAATGACTCAAGTGTTAATTTTCTTCATTGTAAATTTTCTGACATAAGTATTTGATGCCATCATGTATGACATTTTTTATGAAAAAATGGCCATTTTTTGTAGTATTTGAAAACATTATGAATTTTCCCAGTGGCCTCTCACAATACTCTGATATGCAAAGTTATCTTTTCAGCATGTATATCTTATCATCATCTTTAACAAATTAACAAACTCTGTCAGGTGTTAATTAATCAACTACTTTTCATATGATTCAGGTTCTCCACCATCAACTTCTCTAACCATCAGGAAATTCTACAACTTCTGCAAGATTAACAATTTTACCATATTGTATTCATCTCGTGTGGTTTAAAACATCCAAAAATCATTGATAAACTGACCCTGCCCAAACTAAAGTATGGTGAATTATGAAAGATGGTCTCTGTTAAGTGGGGAGGGATTTCAGGTTGAACTTAATTTTATAATTGGTCAATTTATTACAGTGTATTGTTCTGTTATGTATTTCACTTCCTTTTTTAAAAAAGTGATAGTTGAGGGCCCTTAGATAATAAAAAGTTGAGAAAATAAGAAACACTATAAGCTTCAAATATTTTCAAGCATAAGATGCAGTAAGAACTAAAACTAAGAAATGGCAGAGGAAATAGAGATAAGATGATAAAATTTCAAAACTGAATCTATAATAACATCTCAATGGCTACTGTTGTGGTGCCAAGAAGATGGTGAAATCAAAGCATTCGTAAAAATGATAATAAACAGACAGCAAAGAAAAAAGACTGAATTTTTTTTTGTGTGTGTGTGTGTCAGGAAGATCAGCCCTGAGCTAACATCTGTGCTAATCCTCCTCTTTTTGCTGAGGAAGACTGGCTCTGAGCTAAGATCTATTGCCAATCTTCCTCCTTTTTTTCCTCAAAGCCCCAATAGATAGTTGTATGTCATATTTGCACATCCTTCTAGTTGCTGTATGTGGGACGTGGCGACAGCATGGCCGGAGAAGCAGTGCATCCGTGTGCGCCCGGGATCCGAACCCGGGCCGTCAGTAGCGGACCGCACGCACTTAACCACTAAGCCATGGGGCCGGCCTGAAATGGTTTTTTAGACATAGCAGATTTCAGAGCATATTACTTGAAAATAAAACAATCAGTTAGTGAGGTTTAAGCAATGTGGTTTTCTTTTAAACTTGCTCATTCCATGGGAGCATCAATAAAACCCCTCCAGGAGTAGCTGACACTTGCCTTCCGCCTGAGCACCAGCTGTAATTTCTTTAAGCATGAGACTCTCGGGCAACACCATAGCCCTCAACTCTGTTTAGTTGAGAAAAGGCTTTATGAGTCCTGTGTTTTTTCTAGAGTTATGGAGCTCCCAGACTTATTAACTACAGGGAGAGAGTAAGAGTCAGAACACATTCAATAAACTCCAGTGTGCTCAGGTGAGAGGACAGGTGCCTGAACTCACATCTGAAGAATTTAGAGGATGCTTTCTGACTCTGCTTCGTGCCTCTGACTAAGCAGTCCTGGACATCCCCGTTACAGCCACGGAATGACACAGGCAGCCTTGATGGAGCAGAAGTCCTCCTATGTCCATCATTTGTGCAGAGCAAACTGGCTTAAGACCTCTCGTTTCCTGCTGCAGTGGTAATTTACAGAGATACAGAACTGTCATCTAGTGAATAAGAATAAAACAGCAAGGTGTTTGACACGAAAAGTGACATTCTGAGTTTTTTCAAAAAGAACAGTGAAGCACTAAAGTTGGTAAAGTTGACACGATGTGGCACACGAAAGTTATAGTAAACATTAATAATGTGTGGGTGAACTAATCAGTTGCTCTCTATGTCTCTAAAACATGTCTTGACATCTGACTCATAAATAGTACAGTTTAAATATAATAGAATATCTTTGGAAATTACTTCTCATCTCATCTCATCCAATGCTGTTGGCAGGAGCCAGTAATAAATAGCCAGATGGTGAGAACCCATGTTGAAGCACCATTTTTATCACAGTGGGGAGAATATGAGGCAGAACCCAATGGACTGATGTTCAGATCTTCCCTCTTACCCTTGATCAATTTTGTAAACATGGTTTTCTTTATCAAATATGAATTATAACAGTTACTTTAAAGGATTATTGTAAGAATTGCATAAGGGAATACAGTAAAGGAACTGGCGCACAGTAGATTGATAGTTAATTCTCCTTCCCTGTTTCTCTTCTAAGAAACATACAGAAATAATCTAAGAAGAGAACCCGTGTATAAAGTAAACTTATGACAAAAATTCAATGGCTCCTGAAGTAAGGGACATCATTGTTGAATGCTTAACCTCAACTGCCTCCAAATACTGTTAACTCTCAATTAATTTTATGTGTTTTCTGTCTTCCAGACACTTCACTGGCTACAAGGAAAGGAGAAGTGTGAAATTGAAATTGATTTCACCCATGAATGGTCTAGCTGTAACATCAGGTTTTTTAAATCACCTAGTTTTTCAGGTTTCCTGCTTATTCCTGTATATTTTACCATGGTTCACAGCCCGAGAAAATTAGAAAATCATTATAATTTTACACACATGAGTATATATCTTGACTATTACAGCTCGACTCTTAATATATAGAGCAATGTTGTACATGTTTTGTCCTTGTGGATAGTACAGAATACTTTTGTCCAGGTTTTCTTTGGCATTATCATTTATAATGAAAAACTCAGTAATATATGCCCTGGAGATAAGGGTTTAGAAAAATCTAACATACTATCCTCGTCATGCCTCAAAAAAAATAAAATAAAATAAATAAAAAGCTATAAAAATAATGAGAGGATATTTTGAAGGCACTATTTTTCTTAATTATTTCCAACTTTATTTCCCTTTACCTCTTTTTAATCGTTCTCTGTCTTATTTGCTATTGGCTAATCATCTTACAGTAATTAAACCACCCTCAGCTGAGTCCCCCATGCCTCTTCAAGTGCCCCAGCCTGATGTAGGTCTCAGCTCTGACAAAAAGAAGCTGGAAAACCAGTTTTGTGGCACTATTCTTAAGAATATCTTTACTATGACAATAATAGCTATATTTTTGAAAGGCACCAGTGGGTTACAAAATGAAGTACTCGACCAATGTTGTATCCTCATTTTCCCTCCAGGGGGAGCACAACTTTCATGTGTAATGCAGGGCTGCTGCTTTATTGTTTTTTCCTTTCAAGACATTTTATTTCTTGTAAAACATAATAGGGTTAATAGTGATATATGAGTAACAATATAAACTTACAGACAGCAAAAAGATACTATTTTAGAGTCATAATTTTATATACTGTAACAAACAGTAATACTTTCATAATGTAATATCTTGATTGATCATAAAATTTTTCCTGGCTCATTTTTATGCTAATTCATTTATTAGATTACCAAATATATACTTTTACGATCTTTATTTTCAATCAATATAATTGAAGGGACATCAGTTGTTCTTGGTACGTGAAAGGTCACAAAAAATTTTTGATAATTTATAAGTTTGAGAAGGATCTTTCTACTTTTTATAAGAGAAGTCATTTAATATTTGGGAAAGTTCTCAAAAATCATCAATTCTTTAATTTTACAGAAAGGAATACTACGTTCCAGAGAGCCTAAGTACGTTGTCACACACTAACCAGAAACAGACCTGGGCCTAGAACTCAGGTCTGAGTCACCTGACTTCTACTGGACCACACTCAAGGGCGCACACCCTCTTCTTACTGGTAATTTCTAATACTAAGTTATTTTCAAAAGCGCCGTTGATAGAAAGTGTAAATAAATAAAACAGATGATTTTATATAAAAAAGTAGCAATTGCTACTCACAATTTCTATTCCATATGAGTGTTTCCTTTCTTGAAGTTTTCTTTTTTTTAATAGTAAGCCCATTTTGGTAACAAGAAAAAAGACATGAAATTTGGCTTCTTTAGTAACAAAAAAAAAAGCTTCTGTTGAAATTAAAAAGACACTAACTAATGTTTCATCTACTACAGCAACTTAAGAATATTATTGGATTTTGGAAAAGCTCTGAGAGATTTTTTTAAAACTCATATCCATGTGACTATTAGTCCAGCCAGGCACATCTGCACATGACATCTCCTAGAGTGTCCAGTTTTCTACTGGATCCAGCTGTTGTCAGGCCCAATGCTCTGGCTGGGTAGAGAATGATGCAGCTTCTGAAAAGCATGTGCTCAGTTCCACTTCAAGGCTGATTTTCTCTGCAAAGTCTAAGTGGAAGAAAACATCCCTTTCCACCTGACTGGATTCCCCTGCAGGCTTAGAGAAACAAGATGGCCTAGTCAGATGGGCAGACAGGAAGATAAATGAGAGTCTGTCACAATTTTATGATAAATAAGAGACAAAAGTATTTGACATCCTAACAAGATTTTCTTACCTGTTGAACAGCATCTGAACATATTTTTCAGAGTTTCCAAAATAGCAGATTGAGATTCTAGGTTGGAAAGGAAGAAGATAGTCAATATATTAAAAAATAAATTTTCTCATTTCCTCAATCGGAAAACAAAACTAAATAAAATATATCTTTAACCATAAGTACCAAAAACATCCAGTTTATCTTCCAGTTATAATTCTGTGTTATGAGAACATGAATACTTTTCAATATATTTAATATGTACAGTGACTAACACTCATGCCTTTAATTACTTTTGAATTAGACTAGCCCTATGCCCTTATTGACAGACATCAATCATAATTACTTTTCTCAATTCCTAGTTTCTATTTTGTGTCAGAGAGTACCTGCTGAGACATTCACTTTTTATATTATTCACTTAGAATAAG
>NW_026691731.1:0-51721 GCF_020826845.1 Diceros bicornis minor
CACCTCTGTGCCGTCCCTTCCCGACCTGACCCCAGTGCAGGGGATAAGCTTCAGACAAGTCTTTCCATGTCCCTCTGCATGACAATAGACTTCCTCCCCTCTCCCATTCCACAGGCCCACCCGGGACATCCACCTTTGTCATTAGCTCAGGAGAGGATGCAAGATGAGAATCTCTGCTATTGTGTGGGGAGACTCAGTTTCCCGGGTTTCCCCCATGGACACATGTTCTTCAGCTGGGTCTGATTTTCTCCAGACAAGCTGTCTTGGGAAGGATTTGGCCAGCCCTAAGAACCTGAAGGGAAAGGGCGGAGGGGGGTTCTCTCTCTGCCCCCGACAGCCCCGAGCTGGGTCGGTCCCTCAGACCCGGCCAGGGGCAGCCCATCCCCCGGCGCCCTTCCCCGGGGCATCCAAGGGCAGGCTCGGCGCCAGCCCCACCCCGCTCGCCACTGCCCGACCATCGTCCTCCCTCGGGGGGCCTGGGCAGGACAGGGACCCGGCTGTGGGAGGCCTCCAAATCTCAGGCCTGGCACACCGTTTACCAGGCTGCTTCCTCCTCTGACGGGGGCCCAGCACACGCCCCAGGAGACTTGGCAGCCGCCCCCAGGGCTCTAGCCCCTGGAACTCGTCCCCTTGGAAGGGGCCTGGCCCAGGTGCCAGGTTCGGCTGGTCGGCCAGCCTCCTTTGGAGAAAGCAGGCAAGCCGAGCCAGGCTTGCAGTGGCCCTGGCGTGACACCTGCCACCTCAGGCAGAGGGCCTCCCGCGTGCCCTCCATGGCGGGTTTCTCCCCGGAGCCGTGGCCTGGGCACTAGGAAGGCCGGGCCTCCCCGACTCCCGGGAGGAGGGGCTAGCCCACTTGCGCCCTGGCCCCCAAACCCTCTGGTGCCATCTGCCTGTCTCGGCACTTCTGACTCTACAGAGCCTTTCCTACATCTGGGCTGCCTGCCGTGGCAAAGTGCAGGCGTGGGGTGAGGCCATGGCTTTGTCTTTCCAGGAAAAAATGAGCCCCTGGCCGAAGCAGAAGGCCCAGGCAGAGCCTTGAGCTTGAAGCCCAGTAGGTCTGTGGCCCTCAGGGACAGAGCCATGCTTTCAAGGCAGGGAAGCGGCCTGCAAGCTGAGTGGGAGTGGGGGAGGGGAGGGAGACAGCTGAAGCCGAGTCCAGAAGGGCGGCGATGGAAGAGCTGCAGCTGGGTCAGAGCCTGGAGGGAGGGCGGGGCCTTCACTGAGGACCCCCACCCCCCGAGGCCAGCCCTAGGCCCCGGCGGTCGCGCATGCGCCCTTGGCCTGTGCGGTGTGTGGGGGGTTGAACCCAAGCCCGCAGGGCTCCCGGAGCGGCCAGAGAAAGAAGGGCCCATGGAGAGGTAGGCGAGGTGGGCAGGGGGCGCCACCTTACTCTCCTCAGCTCCCTGAGGGAGAGAGAGAGAGACAGAGACAGAGAGAGAGATCCCTGACCTCTGAGTCTCTGCCTCCACTGCTGGTTGGTGCCAACTCACACGCCATCCCACTTCCAGCCATCACCCCCACGCCTGCCCCGGGGCCAGCCCCACCACAGAGAGGCCGGTTGGTTCCTGCTCACCTCTGTGCCGTCCCTTCCCGACCTGACCCCAGTGCAGGGGATAAGCTTCAGACAAGTCTTTCCATGTCCCTCTGCATGACAATAGACTTCCTCCCCTCTCCCATTCCACAGGCCCACCCGGGACATCCACCTTTGTCATTAGCTCAGGAGAGGATGCAAGATGAGAATCTCTGCTATTGTGTGGGGAGACTCAGTTTCCCGGGTTTCCCCCATGGACACATGTTCTTCAGCTGGGTCTGATTTTCTCCAGACAAGCTGTCTTGGGAAGGATTTGGCCAGCCCTAAGAACCTGAAGGGAAAGGGCGGAGGGGGGTTCTCTCTCTGCCCCCGACAGCCCCGAGCTGGGTCGGTCCCTCAGACCCGGCCAGGGGCAGCCCATCCCCCGGCGCCCTTCCCCGGGGCATCCAAGGGCAGGCTCGGCGCCAGCCCCACCCCGCTCGCCACTGCCCGACCATCGTCCTCCCTCGGGGGGCCTGGGCAGGACAGGGACCCGGCTGTGGGAGGCCTCCAGATCTCAGGCCTGGCACACCGTTTACCAGGCTGCTTCCTCCTCTGACGGGGGCCCAGCACACGCCCCAGGAGACTTGGCAGCCGCCCCCAGGGCTCTAGCCTCTGGAACTCGTCCCCTTGGAAGGGGCCTGGCCCAGGTGCCAGGTTCGGCTGGTCGGCCAGCCTCCTTTGGAGAAAGCAGGCAAGCCGAGCCAGGCTTGCAGTGGCCCTGGCGTGACACCTGCCACCTCAGGCAGAGGGCCTCCCGCGTGCCCTCCATGGCGGGTTTCTCCCCGGAGCCGTGGCCTGGGCACTAGGAAGGCCGGGCCTCCCCGACTCCCGGGAGGAGGGGCTAGCCCACTTGCGCCCTGGCCCCCAAACCCTCTGGTGCCATCTGCCTGTCTCGGCACTTCTGACTCCACAGAGCCTTTCCTACATCTGGGCTGCCTGCCTTGGCAAAGTGCAGGCGTGGGGTGAGGCCATGGCTTTGTCTTTCCAGGAAAAAATGAGCCCCTGGCCGAAGCAGCAGGCCCAGGCAGAGCCTTGAGCTTGAAGCCCAGTAGGTCTGTGGCCCTCAGGGCCAGAGCAATGCTTTCAAGGCAGGGAAGCGGCCTGCAAGCTGAGTGGGAGTGGGGGAGGGGAGGGAGACAGCTGAAGCCGAGTCCAGAAGGGCGGCGATGGAAGAGCTGCAGCTGGGTCAGAGCCTGGAGGGAGGGCGGGGCCTTCACTGAGGACCCCCCCCCCCCCCGAGGCCAGCCCTAGGCCCCGGCGGTCGCGCATGCGCCCTTGGCCTGTGTGGTGTGTGGGGGCTTGAACCCAAGCCCGCAGGGCTCCCGGAGCGGCCAGAGAAAGAAGGGCCCATGGAGAGGTAGGCGAGGTGGGCAGGGGGCGCCACCTTACTCTCCTCAGCTCCCTGAGGGAGAGAGAGAGAGACAGAGACAGAGAGAGAGATCCCTGACCTCTGAGTCTCTGCCTCCACCGCTGGCTGGTGCCAACTCACGCGCCATCCCACTTCCAGCCATCACCCCCACGCCTGCCCCGGGGCCAGCCCCACCACAGAGAGGCCGGTTGGTTCCTGCTCACCTCTGTGCCGTCCCTTCCCGACCTGACCCCAGTGCAGGGGATAAGCTTCAGACAAGTCTTTCCATGTCCCTCTGCATGACAATAGACTTCCTCCCCTCTCCCATTCCACAGGCCCACCCGGGACATCCACCTTTGTCATTAGCTCAGGAGAGGATGCAAGATGAGAATCTCTGCTATTGTGTGGGGAGACTCAGTTTCCCGGGTTTCCCCCATGGACACATGTTCTTCAGCTGGGTCTGATTTTCTCCAGACAAGCTGTCTTGGGAAGGATTTGGCCAGCCCTAAGAACCTGAAGGGAAAGGGCGGAGGGGGGTTCTCTCTCTGCCCCCGACAGCCCCGAGCTGGGTCGGTCCCTCAGACCCGGCCAGGGGCAGCCCATCCCCCGGCGCCCTTCCCCGGGGCATCCAAGGGCAGGCTCGGCGCCAGCCCCACCCCGCTCGCCACTGCCCGACCATCGTCCTCCCTCGGGGGGCCTGGGCAGGACAGGGACCCGGCTGTGGGAGGCCTCCAGATCTCAGGCCTGGCACACCGTTTACCAGGCTGCTTCCTCCTCTGACGGGGGCCCAGCACACGCCCCAGGAGACTTGGCAGCCGCCCCCAGGGCTCTAGCCTCTGGAACTCGTCCCCTTGGAAGGGGCCTGGCCCAGGTGCCAGGTTCGGCTGGTCGGCCAGCCTCCTTTGGAGAAAGCAGGCAAGCCGAGCCAGGCTTGCAGTGGCCCTGGCGTGACACCTGCCACCTCAGGCAGAGGGCCTCCCGCGTGCCCTCCATGGCGGGTTTCTCCCCGGAGCCGTGGCCTGGGCACTAGGAAGGCCGGGCCTCCCCGACTCCCGGGAGGAGGGGCTAGCCCACTTGCGCCCTGGCCCCCAAAGCCTGCTGTGCCATCTGCCTGTCTCGGCACTTCTGACTCCACAGAGCCTTTCCTACACCTGGGCTGCCTGCCGTGGCAAAGTGCAGGCGTGGGGTGAGGCCATGGCTTTGTCTTTCCAGGAAAAAATGAGCCCCTGGCCGAAGCAGCAGGCCCAGGCAGAGCCTTGAGCTTGAAGCCCAGTAGGTCTGTGGCCCTCAGGGCCAGAGCAATGCTTTCAAGGCAGGGAAGCGGCCTGCAAGCTGAGTGGGAGTGGGGGAGGGGAGGGAGACAGCTGAAGCCGAGTCCAGAAGGGCGGCGATGGAAGAGCTGCAGCTGGGTCAGAGCCTGGAGGGAGGGCGGGGCCTTCACTGAGGACCCCCCCCCCCCCCGAGGCCAGCCCTAGGCCCCGGCGGTCGCGCATGCGCCCTTGGCCTGTGTGGTGTGTGGGGGCTTGAACCCAAGCCCGCAGGGCTCCCGGAGCGGCCAGAGAAAGAAGGGCCCATGGAGAGGTAGGCGAGGTGGGCAGGGGGCGCCACCTTACTCTCCTCAGCTCCCTGAGGGAGAGAGAGAGAGACAGAGACAGAGAGAGAGATCCCTGACCTCTGAGTCTCTGCCTCCACCGCTGGCTGGTGCCAACTCACGCGCCATCCCACTTCCAGCCATCACCCCCACGCCTGCCCCGGGGCCAGCCCCACCACAGAGAGGCCGGTTGGTTCCTGCTCACCTCTGTGCCGTCCCTTCCCGACCTGACCCCAGTGCAGGGGATAAGCTTCAGACAAGTCTTTCCATGTCCCTCTGCATGACAATAGACTTCCTCCCCTCTCCCATTCCACAGGCCCACCCGGGACATCCACCTTTGTCATTAGCTCAGGAGAGGATGCAAGATGAGAATCTCTGCTATTGTGTGGGGAGACTCAGTTTCCCGGGTTTCCCCCATGGACACATGTTCTTCAGCTGGGTCTGATTTTCTCCAGACAAGCTGTCTTGGGAAGGATTTGGCCAGCCCTAAGAACCTGAAGGGAAAGGGCGGAGGGGGGTTCTCTCTCTGCCCCCGACAGCCCCGAGCTGGGTCGGTCCCTCAGACCCGGCCAGGGGCAGCCCATCCCCCGGCGCCCTTCCCCGGGGCATCCAAGGGCAGGCTCGGCGCCAGCCCCACCCCGCTCGCCACTGCCCGACCATCGTCCTCCCTCGGGGGGCCTGGGCAGGACAGGGACCCGGCTGTGGGAGGCCTCCAGATCTCAGGCCTGGCACACCGTTTACCAGGCTGCTTCCTCCTCTGACGGGGGCCCAGCACACGCCCCCAGGAGACTTGGCAGCCGCCCCCAGGGCTCTAGCCTCTGGAACTCGTCCCCTTGGAAGGGGCCTGGCCCAGGTGCCAGGTTCGGCTGGTCGGCCAGCCTCCTTTGGAGAAAGCAGGCAAGCCGAGCCAGGCTTGCAGTGGCCCTGGCGTGACACCTGCCACCTCAGGCAGAGGGCCTCCCGCGTGCCCTCCATGGCGGGTTTCTCCCCGGAGCCGTGGCCTGGGCACTAGGAAGGCCGGGCCTCCCCGACTCCCGGGAGGAGGGGCTAGCCCACTTGCGCCCTGGCCCCCAAAGCCTGCTGTGCCATCTGCCTGTCTCGGCACTTCTGACTCCACAGAGCCTTTCCTACACCTGGGCTGCCTGCCGTGGCAAAGTGCAGGCGTGGGGTGAGGCCATGGCTTTGTCTTTCCAGGAAAAAATGAGCCCCTGGCCGAAGCAGCAGGCCCAGGCAGAGCCTTGAGCTTGAAGCCCAGTAGGTCTGTGGCCCTCAGGGCCAGAGCAATGCTTTCAAGGCAGGGAAGCGGCCTGCAAGCTGAGTGGGAGTGGGGGAGGGGAGGGAGACAGCTGAAGCCGAGTCCAGAAGGGCGGCGATGGAAGAGCTGCAGCTGGGTCAGAGCCTGGAGGGAGGGCGGGGCCTTCACTGAGGACCCCCCCCCCCCCCGAGGCCAGCCCTAGGCCCCGGCGGTCGCGCATGCGCCCTTGGCCTGTGTGGTGTGTGGGGGCTTGAACCCAAGCCCGCAGGGCTCCCGGAGCGGCCAGAGAAAGAAGGGCCCATGGAGAGGTAGGCGAGGTGGGCAGGGGGCGCCACCTTACTCTCCTCAGCTCCCTGAGGGAGAGAGAGAGAGACAGAGACAGAGAGAGAGATCCCTGACCTCTGAGTCTCTGCCTCCACCGCTGGCTGGTGCCAACTCACGCGCCATCCCACTTCCAGCCATCACCCCCACGCCTGCCCCGGGGCCAGCCCCACCACAGAGAGGCCGGTTGGTTCCTGCTCACCTCTGTGCCGTCCCTTCCCGACCTGACCCCAGTGCAGGGGATAAGCTTCAGACAAGTCTTTCCATGTCCCTCTGCATGACAATAGACTTCCTCCCCTCTCCCATTCCACAGGCCCACCCGGGACATCCACCTTTGTCATTAGCTCAGGAGAGGATGCAAGATGAGAATCTCTGCTATTGTGTGGGGAGACTCAGTTTCCCGGGTTTCCCCCATGGACACATGTTCTTCAGCTGGGTCTGATTTTCTCCAGACAAGCTGTCTTGGGAAGGATTTGGCCAGCCCTAAGAACCTGAAGGGAAAGGGCGGAGGGGGGTTCTCTCTCTGCCCCCGACAGCCCCGAGCTGGGTCGGTCCCTCAGACCCGGCCAGGGGCAGCCCATCCCCCGGCGCCCTTCCCCGGGGCATCCAAGGGCAGGCTCGGCGCCAGCCCCACCCCGCTCGCCACTGCCCGACCATCGTCCTCCCTCGGGGGGCCTGGGCAGGACAGGGACCCGGCTGTGGGAGGCCTCCAGATCTCAGGCCTGGCACACCGTTTACCAGGCTGCTTCCTCCTCTGACGGGGGCCCAGCACACGCCCCAGGAGACTTGGCAGCCGCCCCCAGGGCTCTAGCCTCTGGAACTCGTCCCCTTGGAAGGAGCCTGGCCCAGGTGCCAGGTTCGGCTGGTCGGCCAGCCTCCTTTGGAGAAAGCAGGCAAGCCGAGCCAGGCTTGCAGTGGCCCTGGCGTGACACCTGCCACCTCAGGCAGAGGGCCTCCCGCGTGCCCTCCATGGCGGGTTTCTCCCCGGAGCCGTGGCCTGGGCACTAGGAAGGCCGGGCCTCCCCGACTCCCGGGAGGAGGGGCTAGCCCACTTGCGCCCTGGCCCCCAAAGCCTGCTGTGCCATCTGCCTGTCTCGGCACTTCTGACTCCACAGAGCCTTTCCTACACCTGGGCTGCCTGCCGTGGCAAAGTGCAGGCGTGGGGTGAGGCCATGGCTTTGTCTTTCCAGGAAAAAATGAGCCCCTGGCCGAAGCAGCAGGCCCAGGCAGAGCCTTGAGCTTGAAGCCCAGTAGGTCTGTGGCCCTCAGGGCCAGAGCAATGCTTTCAAGGCAGGGAAGCGGCCTGCAAGCTGAGTGGGAGTGGGGGAGGGGAGGGAGACAGCTGAAGCCGAGTCCAGAAGGGCGGCGATGGAAGAGCTGCAGCTGGGTCAGAGCCTGGAGGGAGGGCGGGGCCTTCACTGAGGACCCCCCCCCCCCGAGGCCAGCCCTAGGCCCCGGCGGTCGCGCATGCGCCCTTGGCCTGTGCGGTGTGTGGGGGGTTGAACCCAAGCCCGCAGGGCTCCCGGAGCGGCCAGAGAAAGAAGGGCCCATGGAGAGGTAGGCGAGGTGGGCAGGGGGCGCCACCTTACTCTCCTCAGCTCCCTGAGGGAGAGAGAGAGAGACAGAGACAGAGAGAGAGATCCCTGACCTCTGAGTCTCTGCCTCCACCGCTGGCTGGTGCCAACTCACGCGCCATCCCACTTCCAGCCATCACCCCCACGCCTGCCCCGGGGCCAGCCCCACCACAGAGAGGCCGGTTGGTTCCTGCTCACCTCTGTGCCGTCCCTTCCCGACCTGACCCCAGTGCAGGGGATAAGCTTCAGACAAGTCTTTCCATGTCCCTCTGCATGACAATAGACTTCCTCCCCTCTCCCATTCCACAGGCCCACCCGGGACATCCACCTTTGTCATTAGCTCAGGAGAGGATGCAAGATGAGAATCTCTGCTATTGTGTGGGGAGACTCAGTTTCCCGGGTTTCCCCCATGGACACATGTTCTTCAGCTGGGTCTGATTTTCTCCAGACAAGCTGTCTTGGGAAGGATTTGGCCAGCCCTAAGAACCTGAAGGGAAAGGGCGGAGGGGGGTTCTCTCTCTGCCCCCGACAGCCCCGAGCTGGGTCGGTCCCTCAGACCCGGCCAGGGGCAGCCCATCCCCCGGCGCCCTTCCCCGGGGCATCCAAGGGCAGGCTCGGCGCCAGCCCCACCCCGCTCGCCACTGCCCGACCATCGTCCTCCCTCGGGGGGCCTGGGCAGGACAGGGACCCGGCTGTGGGAGGCCTCCAGATCTCAGGCCTGGCACACCGTTTACCAGGCTGCTTCCTCCTCTGACGGGGGCCCAGCACACGCCCCAGGAGACTTGGCAGCCGCCCCCAGGGCTCTAGCCTCTGGAACTCGTCCCCTTGGAAGGGGCCTGGCCCAGGTGCCAGGTTCGGCTGGTCGGCCAGCCTCCTTTGGAGAAAGCAGGCAAGCCGAGCCAGGCTTGCAGTGGCCCTGGCGTGACACCTGCCACCTCAGGCAGAGGGCCTCCTGCGTGCCCTCCATGGCGGGTTTCTCCCCGGAGCCGTGGCCTGGGCACTAGGAAGGCCGGGCCTCCCCGACTCCCGGGAGGAGGGGCTAGCCCACTTGCGCCCTGGCCCCCAAAGCCTGCTGTGCCATCTGCCTGTCTCGGCACTTCTGACTCCACAGAGCCTTTCCTACACCTGGGCTGCCTGCCGTGGCAAAGTGCAGGCGTGGGGTGAGGCCATGGCTTTGTCTTTCCAGGAAAAAATGAGCCCCTGGCCGAAGCAGCAGGCCCAGGCAGAGCCTTGAGCTTGAAGCCCAGTAGGTCTGTGGCCCTCAGGGCCAGAGCAATGCTTTCAAGGCAGGGAAGCGGCCTGCAAGCTGAGTGGGAGTGGGGGAGGGGAGGGAGACAGCTGAAGCCGAGTCCAGAAGGGCGGCGATGGAAGAGCTGCAGCTGGGTCAGAGCCTGGAGGGAGGGCGGGGCCTTCACTGAGGACCCCCCCCCCCCCGAGGCCAGCCCTAGGCCCCGGCGGTCGCGCATGCGCCCTTGGCCTGTGCGGTGTGTGGGGGGTTGAACCCAAGCCCGCAGGGCTCCCGGAGCGGCCAGAGAAAGAAGGGCCCATGGAGAGGTAGGCGAGGTGGGCAGGGGGCGCCACCTTACTCTCCTCAGCTCCCTGAGGGAGAGAGAGAGAGACAGAGACAGAGAGAGAGATCCCTGACCTCTGAGTCTCTGCCTCCACCGCTGGCTGGTGCCAACTCACGCGCCATCCCACTTCCAGCCATCACCCCCACGCCTGCCCCGGGGCCAGCCCCACCACAGAGAGGCCGGTTGGTTCCTGCTCACCTCTGTGCCGTCCCTTCCCGACCTGACCCCAGTGCAGGGGATAAGCTTCAGACAAGTCTTTCCATGTCCCTCTGCATGACAATAGACTTCCTCCCCTCTCCCATTCCACAGGCCCACCCGGGACATCCACCTTTGTCATTAGCTCAGGAGAGGATGCAAGATGAGAATCTCTGCTATTGTGTGGGGAGACTCAGTTTCCCGGGTTTCCCCCATGGACACATGTTCTTCAGCTGGGTCTGATTTTCTCCAGACAAGCTGTCTTGGGAAGGATTTGGCCAGCCCTAAGAACCTGAAGGGAAAGGGCGGAGGGGGGTTCTCTCTCTGCCCCCGACAGCCCCGAGCTGGGTCGGTCCCTCAGACCCGGCCAGGGGCAGCCCATCCCCTGGCGCCCTTCCCCGGGGCATCCAAGGGCAGGCTCGGCGCCAGCCCCACCCCGCTCGCCACTGCCCGACCATCGTCCTCCCTCGGGGGGCCTGGGCAGGACAGGGACCCGGCTGTGGGAGGCCTCCAAATCTCAGGCCTGGCACACCGTTTACCAGGCTGCTTCCTCCTCTGACGGGGGCCCAGCACACGCCCCAGGAGACTTGGCAGCCGCCCCCAGGGCTCTAGCCTCTGGAACTCGTCCCCTTGGAAGGGGCCTGGCCCAGGTGCCAGGTTCGGCTGGTCGGCCAGCCTCCTTTGGAGAAAGCAGGCAAGCCGAGCCAGGCTTGCAGTGGCCCTGGCGTGACACCTGCCACCTCAGGCAGAGGGCCTCCCGCGTGCCCTCCATGGCGGGTTTCTCCCCGGAGCCGTGGCCTGGGCACTAGGAAGGCCGGGCCTCCCCGACTCCCGGGAGGAGGGGCTAGCCCACTTGCGCCCTGGCCCCCAAACCCTCTGGTGCCATCTGCCTGTCTCGGCACTTCTGACTCCACAGAGCCTTTCCTACATCTGGGCTGCCTGCCGTGGCAAAGTGCAGGCGTGGGGTGAGGCCATGGCTTTGTCTTTCCAGGAAAAAATGAGCCCCTGGCCGAAGCAGCAGGCCCAGGCAGAGCCTTGAGCTTGAAGCCCAGTAGGTCTGTGGCCCTCAGGGCCAGAGCAATGCTTTCAAGGCAGGGAAGCGGCCTGCAAGCTGAGTGGGAGTGGGGGAGGGGAGGGAGACAGCTGAAGCCGAGTCCAGAAGGGCGGCGATGGAAGAGCTGCAGCTGGGTCAGAGCCTGGAGGGAGGGCGGGGCCTTCACTGAGGACCCCCACCCCCCGAGGCCAGCCCTAGGCCCCGGCGGTCGCGCATGCGCCCTTGGCCTGTGCGGTGTGTGGGGGGTTGAACCCAAGCCCGCAGGGCTCCCGGAGCGGCCAGAGAAAGAAGGGCCCATGGAGAGGTAGGCGAGGTGGGCAGGGGGCGCCACCTTACTCTCCTCAGCTCCCTGAGGGAGAGAGAGAGAGACAGAGACAGAGAGAGAGATCCCTGACCTCTGAGTCTCTGCCTCCACCGCTGGCTGGTGCCAACTCACGCGCCATCCCACTTCCAGCCATCACCCCCACGCCTGCCCCGGGGCCAGCCCCACCACAGAGAGGCCGGTTGGTTCCTGCTCACCTCTGTGCCGTCCCTTCCCGACCTGACCCCAGTGCAGGGGATAAGCTTCAGACAAGTCTTTCCATGTCCCTCTGCATGACAATAGACTTCCTCCCCTCTCCCATTCCACAGGCCCACCCGGGACATCCACCTTTGTCATTAGCTCAGGAGAGGATGCAAGATGAGAATCTCTGCTATTGTGTGGGGAGACTCAGTTTCCCGGGTTTCCCCCATGGACACATGTTCTTCAGCTGGGTCTGATTTTCTCCAGACAAGCTGTCTTGGGAAGGATTTGGCCAGCCCTAAGAACCTGAAGGGAAAGGGCGGAGGGGGGTTCTCTCTCTGCCCCCGACAGCCCCGAGCTGGGTCGGTCCCTCAGACCCGGCCAGGGGCAGCCCATCCCCCGGCGCCCTTCCCCGGGGCATCCAAGGGCAGGCTCGGCGCCAGCCCCACCCCGCTCGCCACTGCCCGACCATCGTCCTCCCTCGGGGGGCCTGGGCAGGACAGGGACCCGGCTGTGGGAGGCCTCCAGATCTCAGGCCTGGCACACCGTTTACCAGGCTGCTTCCTCCTCTGACGGGGGCCCAGCACACGCCCCAGGAGACTTGGCAGCCGCCCCCAGGGCTCTAGCCTCTGGAACTCGTCCCCTTGGAAGGGGCCTGGCCCAGGTGCCAGGTTCGGCTGGTCGGCCAGCCTCCTTTGGAGAAAGCAGGCAAGCCGAGCCAGGCTTGCAGTGGCCCTGGCGTGACACCTGCCACCTCAGGCAGAGGGCCTCCCGCGTGCCCTCCATGGCGGGTTTCTCCCCGGAGCCGTGGCCTGGGCACTAGGAAGGCCGGGCCTCCCCGACTCCCGGGAGGAGGGGCTAGCCCACTTGCGCCCTGGCCCCCAAAGCCTGCTGTGCCATCTGCCTGTCTCGGCACTTCTGACTCCACAGAGCCTTTCCTACACCTGGGCTGCCTGCCGTGGCAAAGTGCAGGCGTGGGGTGAGGCCATGGCTTTGTCTTTCCAGGAAAAAATGAGCCCCTGGCCGAAGCAGCAGGCCCAGGCAGAGCCTTGAGCTTGAAGCCCAGTAGGTCTGTGGCCCTCAGGGCCAGAGCAATGCTTTCAAGGCAGGGAAGCGGCCTGCAAGCTGAGTGGGAGTGGGGGAGGGGAGGGAGACAGCTGAAGCCGAGTCCAGAAGGGCGGCGATGGAAGAGCTGCAGCTGGGTCAGAGCCTGGAGGGAGGGCGGGGCCTTCACTGAGGACCCCCCCCCCCCCGAGGCCAGCCCTAGGCCCCGGCGGTCGCGCATGCGCCCTTGGCCTGTGCGGTGTGTGGGGGGTTGAACCCAAGCCCGCAGGGCTCCCGGAGCGGCCAGAGAAAGAAGGGCCCATGGAGAGGTAGGCGAGGTGGGCAGGGGGCGCCACCTTACTCTCCTCAGCTCCCTGAGGGAGAGAGAGAGAGACAGAGACAGAGAGAGAGATCCCTGACCTCTGAGTCTCTGCCTCCACCGCTGGCTGGTGCCAACTCACGCGCCATCCCACTTCCAGCCATCACCCCCACGCCTGCCCCGGGGCCAGCCCCACCACAGAGAGGCCGGTTGGTTCCTGCTCACCTCTGTGCCGTCCCTTCCCGACCTGACCCCAGTGCAGGGGATAAGCTTCAGACAAGTCTTTCCATGTCCCTCTGCATGACAATAGACTTCCTCCCCTCTCCCATTCCACAGGCCCACCCGGGACATCCACCTTTGTCATTAGCTCAGGAGAGGATGCAAGATGAGAATCTCTGCTATTGTGTGGGGAGACTCAGTTTCCCGGGTTTCCCCCATGGACACATGTTCTTCAGCTGGGTCTGATTTTCTCCAGACAAGCTGTCTTGGGAAGGATTTGGCCAGCCCTAAGAACCTGAAGGGAAAGGGCGGAGGGGGGTTCTCTCTCTGCCCCCGACAGCCCCGAGCTGGGTCGGTCCCTCAGACCCGGCCAGGGGCAGCCCATCCCCCGGCGCCCTTCCCCGGGGCATCCAAGGGCAGGCTCGGCGCCAGCCCCACCCCGCTCGCCACTGCCCGACCATCGTCCTCCCTCGGGGGGCCTGGGCAGGACAGGGACCCGGCTGTGGGAGGCCTCCAGATCTCAGGCCTGGCACACCGTTTACCAGGCTGCTTCCTCCTCTGACGGGGGCCCAGCACACGCCCCAGGAGACTTGGCAGCCGCCCCCAGGGCTCTAGCCTCTGGAACTCGTCCCCTTGGAAGGGGCCTGGCCCAGGTGCCAGGTTCGGCTGGTCGGCCAGCCTCCTTTGGAGAAAGCAGGCAAGCCGAGCCAGGCTTGCAGTGGCCCTGGCGTGACATCTGCCACCTCAGGCAGAGGGCCTCCCGCGTGCCCTCCATGGCGGGTTTCTCCCCGGAGCCGTGGCCTGGGCACTAGGAAGGCCGGGCCTCCCCGACTCCCGGGAGGAGGGGCTAGCCCACTTGCGCCCTGGCCCCCAAAGCCTGCTGTGCCATCTGCCTGTCTCGGCACTTCTGACTCCACAGAGCCTTTCCTACACCTGGGCTGCCTGCCGTGGCAAAGTGCAGGCGTGGGGTGAGGCCATGGCTTTGTCTTTCCAGGAAAAAATGAGCCCCTGGCCGAAGCAGCAGGCCCAGGCAGAGCCTTGAGCTTGAAGCCCAGTAGGTCTGTGGCCCTCAGGGCCAGAGCAATGCTTTCAAGGCAGGGAAGCGGCCTGCAAGCTGAGTGGGAGTGGGGGAGGGGAGGGAGACAGCTGAAGCCGAGTCCAGAAGGGCGGCGATGGAAGAGCTGCAGCTGGGTCAGAGCCTGGAGGGAGGGCGGGGCCTTCACTGAGGACCCCCCCCCCCGAGGCCAGCCCTAGGCCCCGGCGGTCGCGCATGCGCCCTTGGCCTGTGCGGTGTGTGGGGGGTTGAACCCAAGCCCGCAGGGCTCCCGGAGCGGCCAGAGAAAGAAGGGCCCATGGAGAGGTAGGCGAGGTGGGCAGGGGGCGCCACCTTACTCTCCTCAGCTCCCTGAGGGAGAGAGACAGAGACAGAGACAGAGAGAGAGATCCCTGACCTCTGAGTCTCTGCCTCCACCGCTGGCTGGTGCCAACTCACACGCCATCCCACTTCCAGCCATCACCCCCACGCCTGCCCCGGGGCCAGCCCCACCACAGAGAGGCCGGTTGGTTCCTGCTCACCTCTGTGCCGTCCCTTCCCGACCTGACCCCAGTGCAGGGGATAAGCTTCAGACAAGTCTTTCCATGTCCCTCTGCATGACAATAGACTTCCTCCCCTCTCCCATTCCACAGGCCCACCCGGGACATCCACCTTTGTCATTAGCTCAGGAGAGGATGCAAGATGAGAATCTCTGCTATTGTGTGGGGAGACTCAGTTTCCCGGGTTTCCCCCATGGACACATGTTCTTCAGCTGGGTCTGATTTTCTCCAGACAAGCTGTCTTGGGAAGGATTTGGCCAGCCCTAAGAACCTGAAGGGAAAGGGCGGAGGGGGGTTCTCTCTCTGCCCCCGACAACCCCGAGCTGGGTCGGTCCCTCAGACCCGGCCAGGGGCAGCCCATCCCCCGGCGCCCTTCCCCGGGGCATCCAAGGGCAGGCTCGGCGCCAGCCCCACCCCGCTCGCCACTGCCCGACCATCGTCCTCCCTCGGGGGGCCTGGGCAGGACAGGGACCCGGCTGTGGGAGGCCTCCAGATCTCAGGCCTGGCACACCGTTTACCAGGCTGCTTCCTCCTCTGACGGGGGCCCAGCACACGCCCCAGGAGACTTGGCAGCCGCCCCCAGGGCTCTAGCCTCTGGAACTCGTCCCCTTGGAAGGGGCCTGGCCCAGGTGCCAGGTTCGGCTGGTCGGCCAGCCTCCTTTGGAGAAAGCAGGCAAGCCGAGCCAGGCTTGCAGTGGCCCTGGCGTGACACCTGCCACCTCAGGCAGAGGGCCTCCCGCGTGCCCTCCATGGCGGGTTTCTCCCCGGAGCCGTGGCCTGGGCACTAGGAAGGCCGGGCCTCCCCGACTCCCGGGAGGAGGGGCTAGCCCACTTGCGCCCTGGCCCCCAAAGCCTGCTGTGCCATCTGCCTGTCTCGGCACTTCTGACTCCACAGAGCCTTTCCTACATCTGGGCTGCCTGCCGTGGCAAAGTGCAGGCGTGGGGTGAGGCCATGGCTTTGTCTTTCCAGGAAAAAATGAGCCCCTGGCCGAAGCAGCAGGCCCAGGCAGAGCCTTGAGCTTGAAGCCCAGTAGGTCTGTGGCCCTCAGGGCCAGAGCCATGCTTTCAAGGCAGGGAAGCGGCCTGCAAGCTGAGTGGGAGTGGGGGAGGGGAGGGAGACAGCTGAAGCCGAGTCCAGAAGGGCGGCGATGGAAGAGCTGCAGCTGGGTCAGAGCCTGGAGGGAGGGCGGGGCCTTCACTGAGGACCCCCACCCCCCGAGGCCAGCCCTAGGCCCCGGCGGTCGCGCATGCGCCCTTGGCCTGTGCGGTGTGTGGGGGGTTGAACCCAAGCCCGCAGGGCTCCCGGAGCGGCCAGAGAAAGAAGGGCCCATGGAGAGGTAGGCGAGGTGGGCAGGGGGCGCCACCTTACTCTCCTCAGCTCCCTGAGGGAGAGAGACAGAGACAGAGACAGAGAGAGAGATCCCTGACCTCTGAGTCTCTGCCTCCACCGCTGGCTGGTGCCAACTCACGCGCCATCCCACTTCCAGCCATCACCCCCACGCCTGCCCCGGGGCCAGCCCCACCACAGAGAGGCCGGTTGGTTCCTGCTCACCTCTGTGCCGTCCCTTCCCGACCTGACCCCAGTGCAGGGGATAAGCTTCAGACAAGTCTTTCCATGTCCCTCTGCATGACAATAGACTTCCTCCCCTCTCCCATTCCACAGGCCCACCCGGGACATCCACCTTTGTCATTAGCTCAGGAGAGGATGCAAGATGAGAATCTCTGCTATTGTGTGGGGAGACTCAGTTTCCCGGATTTCCCCCATGGACACATGTTCTTCAGCTGGGTCTGATTTTCTCCAGACAAGCTGTCTTGGGAAGGATTTGGCCAGCCCTAAGAACCTGAAGGGAAAGGGCGGAGGGGGGTTCTCTCTCTGCCCCCGACAGCCCCGAGCTGGGTCGGTCCCTCAGACCCGGCCAGGGGCAGCCCATCCCCCGGCGCCCTTCCCCGGGGCATCCAAGGGCAGGCTCGGCGCCAGCCCCACCCCGCTCGCCACTGCCCGACCATCGTCCTCCCTCGGGGGGCCTGGGCAGGACAGGGACCCGGCTGTGGGAGGCCTCCAGATCTCAGGCCTGGCACACCGTTTACCAGGCTGCTTCCTCCTCTGACGGGGGCCCAGCACACGCCCCAGGAGACTTGGCAGCCGCCCCCAGGGCTCTAGCCTCTGGAACTCGTCCCCTTGGAAGGGGCCTGGCCCAGGTGCCAGGTTCGGCTGGTCGGCCAGCCTCCTTTGGAGAAAGCAGGCAAGCCGAGCCAGGCTTGCAGTGGCCCTGGCGTGACACCTGCCACCTCAGGCAGAGGGCCTCCCGCGTGCCCTCCATGGCGGGTTTCTCCCCGGAGCCGTGGCCTGGGCACTAGGAAGGCCGGGCCTCCCCGACTCCCGGGAGGAGGGGCTAGCCCACTTGCGCCCTGGCCCCCAAACCCTCTGGTGCCATCTGCCTGTCTCGGCACTTCTGACTCCACAGAGCCTTTCCTACATCTGGGCTGCCTGCCGTGGCAAAGTGCAGGCGTGGGGTGAGGCCATGGCTTTGTCTTTCCAGGAAAAAATGAGCCCCTGGCCGAAGCAGCAGGCCCAGGCAGAGCCTTGAGCTTGAAGCCCAGTAGGTCTGTGGCCCTCAGGGCCAGAGCCATGCTTTCAAGGCAGGGAAGCGGCCTGCAAGCTGAGTGGGAGTGGGGGAGGGGAGGGAGACAGCTGAAGCCGAGTCCAGAAGGGCGGCGATGGAAGAGCTGCAGCTGGGTCAGAGCCTGGAGGGAGGGCGGGGCCTTCACTGAGGACCCCCACCCCCCGAGGCCAGCCCTAGGCCCCGGCGGTCGCGCATGCGCCCTTGGCCTGTGCGGTGTGTGGGGGGTTGAACCCAAGCCCGCAGGGCTCCCGGAGCGGCCAGAGAAAGAAGGGCCCATGGAGAGGTAGGCGAGGTGGGCAGGGGGCGCCACCTTACTCTCCTCAGCTCCCTGAGGGAGAGAGACAGAGACAGAGACAGAGAGAGAGATCCCTGACCTCTGAGTCTCTGCCTCCACCGCTGGCTGGTGCCAACTCACGCGCCATCCCACTTCCAGCCATCACCCCCACGCCTGCCCCGGGGCCAGCCCCACCACAGAGAGGCCGGTTGGTTCCTGCTCACCTCTGTGCCGTCCCTTCCCGACCTGACCCCAGTGCAGGGGATAAGCTTCAGACAAGTCTTTCCATGTCCCTCTGCATGACAATAGACTTCCTCCCCTCTCCCATTCCACAGGCCCACCCGGGACATCCACCTTTGTCATTAGCTCAGGAGAGGATGCAAGATGAGAATCTCTGCTATTGTGTGGGGAGACTCAGTTTCCCGGGTTTCCCCCATGGACACATGTTCTTCAGCTGGGTCTGATTTTCTCCAGACAAGCTGTCTTGGGAAGGATTTGGCCAGCCCTAAGAACCTGAAGGGAAAGGGCGGAGGGGGGTTCTCTCTCTGCCCCCGACAGCCCCGAGCTGGGTCGGTCCCTCAGACCCGGCCAGGGGCAGCCCATCCCCCGGCGCCCTTCCCCGGGGCATCCAAGGGCAGGCTCGGCGCCAGCCCCACCCCGCTCGCCACTGCCCGACCATCGTCCTCCCTCGGGGGGCCTGGGCAGGACAGGGACCCGGCTGTGGGAGGCCTCCAGATCTCAGGCCTGGCACACCGTTTACCAGGCTGCTTCCTCCTCTGACGGGGGCCCAGCACACGCCCCAGGAGACTTGGCAGCCGCCCCCAGGGCTCTAGCCTCTGGAACTCGTCCCCTTGGAAGGGGCCTGGCCCAGGTGCCAGGTTCGGCTGGTCGGCCAGCCTTCTTTGGAGAAAGCAGGCAAGCCGAGCCAGGCTTGCAGTGGCCCTGGCGTGACACCTGCCACCTCAGGCAGAGGGCCTCCCGCGTGCCCTCCATGGCGGGTTTCTCCCCGGAGCCGTGGCCTGGGCACTAGGAAGGCCGGGCCTCCCCGACTCCCGGGAGGAGGGGCTAGCCCACTTGCGCCCTGGCCCCCAAAGCCTGCTGTGCCATCTGCCTGTCTCGGCACTTCTGACTCCACAGAGCCTTTCCTACATCTGGGCTGCCTGCCGTGGCAAAGTGCAGGCGTGGGGTGAGGCCATGGCTTTGTCTTTCCAGGAAAAAATGAGCCCCTGGCCGAAGCAGCAGGCCCAGGCAGAGCCTTGAGCTTGAAGCCCAGTAGGTCTGTGGCCCTCAGGGCCAGAGCCATGCTTTCAAGGCAGGGAAGCGGCCTGCAAGCTGAGTGGGAGTGGGGGAGGGGAGGGAGACAGCTGAAGCCGAGTCCAGAAGGGCGGCGATGGAAGAGCTGCAGCTGGGTCAGAGCCTGGAGGGAGGGCGGGGCCTTCACTGAGGACCCCCACCCCCCGAGGCCAGCCCTAGGCCCCGGCGGTCGCGCATGCGCCCTTGGCCTGTGCGGTGTGTGGGGGGTTGAACCCAAGCCCGCAGGGCTCCCGGAGCGGCCAGAGAAAGAAGGGCCCATGGAGAGGTAGGCGAGGTGGGCAGGGGGCGCCACCTTACTCTCCTCAGCTCCCTGAGGGAGAGAGAGAGAGACAGAGACAGAGAGAGAGATCCCTGACCTCTGAGTCTCTGCCTCCACCGCTGGCTGGTGCCAACTCACGCGCCATCCCACTTCCAGCCATCACCCCCACGCCTGCCCCGGGGCCAGCCCCACCACAGAGAGGCCGGTTGGTTCCTGCTCACCTCTGTGCCGTCCCTTCCCGACCTGACCCCAGTGCAGGGGATAAGCTTCAGACAAGTCTTTCCATGTCCCTCTGCATGACAATAGACTTCCTCCCCTCTCCCATTCCACAGGCCCACCCGGGACATCCACCTTTGTCATTAGCTCAGGAGAGGATGCAAGATGAGAATCTCTGCTATTGTGTGGGGAGACTCAGTTTCCCGGGTTTCCCCCATGGACACATGTTCTTCAGCTGGGTCTGATTTTCTCCAGACAAGCTGTCTTGGGAAGGATTTGGCCAGCCCTAAGAACCTGAAGGGAAAGGGCGGAGGGGGGTTCTCTCTCTGCCCCCGACAGCCCCGAGCTGGGTCGGTCCCTCAGACCCGGCCAGGGGCAGCCCATCCCCCGGCGCCCTTCCCCGGGGCATCCAAGGGCAGGCTCGGCGCCAGCCCCACCCCGCTCGCCACTGCCCGACCATCGTCCTCCCTCGGGGGGCCTGGGCAGGACAGGGACCCGGCTGTGGGAGGCCTCCAGATCTCAGGCCTGGCACACCGTTTACCAGGCTGCTTCCTCCTCTGACGGGGGCCCAGCACACGCCCCAGGAGACTTGGCAGCCGCCCCCAGGGCTCTAGCCTCTGGAACTCGTCCCCTTGGAAGGGGCCTGGCCCAGGTGCCAGGTTCGGCTGGTCGGCCAGCCTCCTTTGGAGAAAGCAGGCAAGCCGAGCCAGGCTTGCAGTGGCCCTGGCGTGACACCTGCCACCTCAGGCAGAGGGCCTCCCGCGTGCCCTCCATGGCGGGTTTCTCCCCGGAGCCGTGGCCTGGGCACTAGGAAGGCCGGGCCTCCCCGACTCCCGGGAGGAGGGGCTAGCCCACTTGCGCCCTGGCCCCCAAACCCTCTGGTGCCATCTGCCTGTCTCGGCACTTCTGACTCCACAGAGCCTTTCCTACATCTGGGCTGCCTGCCGTGGCAAAGTGCAGGCGTGGGGTGAGGCCATGGCTTTGTCTTTCCAGGAAAAAATGAGCCCCTGGCCGAAGCAGCAGGCCCAGGCAGAGCCTTGAGCTTGAAGCCCAGTAGGTCTGTGGCCCTCAGGGCCAGAGCCATGCTTTCAAGGCAGGGAAGCGGCCTGCAAGCTGAGTGGGAGTGGGGGAGGGGAGGGAGACAGCTGAAGCCGAGTCCAGAAGGGCGGCGATGGAAGAGCTGCAGCTGGGTCAGAGCCTGGAGGGAGGGCGGGGCCTTCACTGAGGACCCCCACCCCCCGAGGCCAGCCCTAGGCCCCGGCGGTCGCGCATGCACCCTTGGCCTGTGCGGTGTGTGGGGGGTTGAACCCAAGCCCGCAGGGCTCCCGGAGCGGCCAGAGAAAGAAGGGCCCATGGAGAGGTAGGCGAGGTGGGCAGGGGGCGCCACCTTACTCTCCTCAGCTCCCTGAGGGAGAGAGAGAGAGACAGAGACAGAGAGAGAGATCCCTGACCTCTGAGTCTCTGCCTCCACCGCTGGCTGGTGCCAACTCACGCGCCATCCCACTTCCAGCCATCACCCCCACGCCTGCCCCGGGGCCAGCCCCACCACAGAGAGGCCGGTTGGTTCCTGCTCACCTCTGTGCCGTCCCTTCCCGACCTGACCCCAGTGCAGGGGATAAGCTTCAGACAAGTCTTTCCATGTCCCTCTGCATGACAATAGACTTCCTCCCCTCTCCCATTCCACAGGCCCACCCGGGACATCCACCTTTGTCATTAGCTCAGGAGAGGATGCAAGATGAGAATCTCTGCTATTGTGTGGGGAGACTCAGTTTCCCGGGTTTCCCCCATGGACACATGTTCTTCAGCTGGGTCTGATTTTCTCCAGACAAGCTGTCTTGGGAAGGATTTGGCCAGCCCTAAGAACCTGAAGGGAAAGGGCGGAGGGGGGTTCTCTCTCTGCCCCCGACAGCCCCGAGCTGGGTCGGTCCCTCAGACCCGGCCAGGGGCAGCCCATCCCCCGGCGCCCTTCCCCGGGGCATCCAAGGGCAGGCTCGGCGCCAGCCCCACCCCGCTCGCCACTGCCCGACCATCGTCCTCCCTCGGGGGGCCTGGGCAGGACAGGGACCCGGCTGTGGGAGGCCTCCAGATCTCAGGCCTGGCACACCGTTTACCAGGCTGCTTCCTCCTCTGACGGGGGCCCAGCACACGCCCCAGGAGACTTGGCAGCCGCCCCCAGGGCTCTAGCCTCTGGAACTCGTCCCCTTGGAAGGGGCCTGGCCCAGGTGCCAGGTTCGGCTGGTCGGCCAGCCTCCTTTGGAGAAAGCAGGCAAGCCGAGCCAGGCTTGCAGTGGCCCTGGCGTGACACCTGCCACCTCAGGCAGAGGGCCTCCCGCGTGCCCTCCATGGCGGGTTTCTCCCCGGAGCCGTGGCCTGGGCACTAGGAAGGCCGGGCCTCCCCGACTCCCGGGAGGAGGGGCTAGCCCACTTGCGCCCTGGCCCCCAAACCCTCTGGTGCCATCTGCCTGTCTCGGCACTTCTGACTCCACAGAGCCTTTCCTACATCTGGGCTGCCTGCCGTGGCAAAGTGCAGGCGTGGGGTGAGGCCATGGCTTTGTCTTTCCAGGAAAAAATGAGCCCCTGGCCGAAGCAGCAGGCCCAGGCAGAGCCTTGAGCTTGAAGCCCAGTAGGTCTGTGGCCCTCAGGGCCAGAGCCATGCTTTCAAGGCAGGGAAGCGGCCTGCAAGCTGAGTGGGAGTGGGGGAGGGGAGGGAGACAGCTGAAGCCGAGTCCAGAAGGGCGGCGATGGAAGAGCTGCAGCTGGGTCAGAGCCTGGAGGGAGGGCGGGGCCTTCACTGAGGACCCCCACCCCCCGAGGCCAGCCCTAGGCCCCGGCGGTCGCGCATGCACCCTTGGCCTGTGCGGTGTGTGGGGGGTTGAACCCAAGCCCGCAGGGCTCCCGGAGCGGCCAGAGAAAGAAGGGCCCATGGAGAGGTAGGCGAGGTGGGCAGGGGGCGCCACCTTACTCTCCTCAGCTCCCTGAGGGAGAGAGACAGAGACAGAGACAGAGAGAGAGATCCCTGACCTCTGAGTCTCTGCCTCCACCGCTGGCTGGTGCCAACTCACGCGCCATCCCACTTCCAGCCATCACCCCCACGCCTGCCCCGGGGCCAGCCCCACCACAGAGAGGCCGGTTGGTTCCTGCTCACCTCTGTGCCGTCCCTTCCCGACCTGACCCCAGTGCAGGGGATAAGCTTCAGACAAGTCTTTCCATGTCCCTCTGCATGACAATAGACTTCCTCCCCTCTCCCATTCCACAGGCCCACCCGGGACATCCACCTTTGTCATTAGCTCAGGAGAGGATGCAAGATGAGAATCTCTGCTATTGTGTGGGGAGACTCAGTTTCCCGGGTTTCCCCCATGGACACATGTTCTTCAGCTGGGTCTGATTTTCTCCAGACAAGCTGTCTTGGGAAGGATTTGGCCAGCCCTAAGAACCTGAAGGGAAAGGGCGGAGGGGGGTTCTCTCTCTGCCCCCGACAGCCCCGAGCTGGGTCGGTCCCTCAGACCCGGCCAGGGGCAGCCCATCCCCCGGCGCCCTTCCCCGGGGCATCCAAGGGCAGGCTCGGCGCCAGCCCCACCCCGCTCGCCACTGCCCGACCATCGTCCTCCCTCGGGGGGCCTGGGCAGGACAGGGACCCGGCTGTGGGAGGCCTCCAGATCTCAGGCCTGGCACACCGTTTACCAGGCTGCTTCCTCCTCTGACGGGGGCCCAGCACACGCCCCAGGAGACTTGGCAGCCGCCCCCAGGGCTCTAGCCTCTGGAACTCGTCCCCTTGGAAGGGGCCTGGCCCAGGTGCCAGGTTCGGCTGGTCGGCCAGCCTCCTTTGGAGAAAGCAGGCAAGCCGAGCCAGGCTTGCAGTGGCCCTGGCGTGACACCTGCCACCTCAGGCAGAGGGCCTCCCGCGTGCCCTCCATGGCGGGTTTCTCCCCGGAGCCGTGGCCTGGGCACTAGGAAGGCCGGGCCTCCCCGACTCCCGGGAGGAGGGGCTAGCCCACTTGCGCCCTGGCCCCCAAACCCTCTGGTGCCATCTGCCTGTCTCGGCACTTCTGACTCCACAGAGCCTTTCCTACATCTGGGCTGCCTGCCGTGGCAAAGTGCAGGCGTGGGGTGAGGCCATGGCTTTGTCTTTCCAGGAAAAAATGAGCCCCTGGCCGAAGCAGCAGGCCCAGGCAGAGCCTTGAGCTTGAAGCCCAGTAGGTCTGTGGCCCTCAGGGCCAGAGCCATGCTTTCAAGGCAGGGAAGCGGCCTGCAAGCTGAGTGGGAGTGGGGGAGGGGAGGGAGACAGCTGAAGCCGAGTCCAGAAGGGCGGCGATGGAAGAGCTGCAGCTGGGTCAGAGCCTGGAGGGAGGGCGGGGCCTTCACTGAGGACCCCCACCCCCCGAGGCCAGCCCTAGGCCCCGGCGGTCGCGCATGCGCCCTTGGCCTGTGCGGTGTGTGGGGGGTTGAACCCAAGCCCGCAGGGCTCCCGGAGCGGCCAGAGAAAGAAGGGCCCATGGAGAGGTAGGCGAGGTGGGCAGGGGGCGCCACCTTACTCTCCTCAGCTCCCTGAGGGAGAGAGAGAGAGACAGAGACAGAGAGAGAGATCCCTGACCTCTGAGTCTCTGCCTCCACCGCTGGCTGGTGCCAACTCACGCGCCATCCCACTTCCAGCCATCACCCCCACGCCTGCCCCGGGGCCAGCCCCACCACAGAGAGGCCGGTTGGTTCCTGCTCACCTCTGTGCCGTCCCTTCCCGACCTGACCCCAGTGCAGGGGATAAGCTTCAGACAAGTCTTTCCATGTCCCTCTGCATGACAATAGACTTCCTCCCCTCTCCCATTCCACAGGCCCACCCGGGACATCCACCTTTGTCATTAGCTCAGGAGAGGATGCAAGATGAGAATCTCTGCTATTGTGTGGGGAGACTCAGTTTCCCGGGTTTCCCCCATGGACACATGTTCTTCAGCTGGGTCTGATTTTCTCCAGACAAGCTGTCTTGGGAAGGATTTGGCCAGCCCTAAGAACCTGAAGGGAAAGGGCGGAGGGGGGTTCTCTCTCTGCCCCCGACAGCCCCGAGCTGGGTCGGTCCCTCAGACCCGGCCAGGGGCAGCCCATCCCCCGGCGCCCTTCCCCGGGGCATCCAAGGGCAGGCTCGGCGCCAGCCCCACCCCGCTCGCCACTGCCCGACCATCGTCCTCCCTCGGGGGGCCTGGGCAGGACAGGGACCCGGCTGTGGGAGGCCTCCAGATCTCAGGCCTGGCACACCGTTTACCAGGCTGCTTCCTCCTCTGACGGGGGCCCAGCACACGCCCCAGGAGACTTGGCAGCCGCCCCCAGGGCTCTATCCTCTGGAACTCGTCCCCTTGGAAGGGGCCTGGCCCAGGTGCCAGGTTCGGCTGGTCGGCCAGCCTCCTTTGGAGAAAGCAGGCAAGCCGAGCCAGGCTTGCAGTGGCCCTGGCGTGACACCTGCCACCTCAGGCAGAGGGCCTCCCGCGTGCCCTCCATGGCGGGTTTCTCCCCGGAGCCGTGGCCTGGGCACTAGGAAGGCCGGGCCTCCCCGACTCCCGGGAGGAGGGGCTAGCCCAGTTGCGCCCTGGCCCCCAAACCCTCTGGTGCCATCTGCCTGTCTCGGCACTTCTGACTCCACAGAGCCTTTCCTACATCTGGGCTGCCTGCCGTGGCAAAGTGCAGGCGTGGGGTGAGGCCATGGCTTTGTCTTTCCAGGAAAAAATGAGCCCCTGGCCGAAGCAGCAGGCCCAGGCAGAGCCTTGAGCTTGAAGCCCAGTAGGTCTGTGGCCCTCAGGGCCAGAGCCATGCTTTCAAGGCAGGGAAGCGGCCTGCAAGCTGAGTGGGAGTGGGGGAGGGGAGGGAGACAGCTGAAGCCGAGTCCAGAAGGGCGGCGATGGAAGAGCTGCAGCTGGGTCAGAGCCTGGAGGGAGGGCGGGGCCTTCACTGAGGACCCCCCCCCCCCGAGGCCAGCCCTAGGCCCCGGCGGTCGCGCATGCGCCCTTGGCCTGTGCGGTGTGTGGGGGGTTGAACCCAAGCCCGCAGGGCTCCCGGAGCGGCCAGAGAAAGAAGGGCCCATGGAGAGGTAGGCGAGGTGGGCAGGGGGCGCCACCTTACTCTCCTCAGCTCCCTGAGGGAGAGAGACAGAGACAGAGACAGAGAGAGAGATCCCTGACCTCTGAGTCTCTGCCTCCACCGCTGGTTGGTGCCAACTCACACGCCATCCCACTTCCAGCCATCACCCCCACGCCTGCCCCGGGGCCAGCCCCACCACAGAGAGGCCGGTTGGTTCCTGCTCACCTCTGTGCCGTCCCTTCCCGACCTGACCCCAGTGCAGGGGATAAGCTTCAGACAAGTCTTTCCATGTCCCTCTGCATGACAATAGACTTCCTCCCCTCTCCCATTCCACAGGCCCACCCGGGACATCCACCTTTGTCATTAGCTCAGGAGAGGATGCAAGATGAGAATCTCTGCTATTGTGTGGGGAGACTCAGTTTCCCGGGTTTCCCCCATGGACACATGTTCTTCAGCTGGGTCTGATTTTCTCCAGACAAGCTGTCTTGGGAAGGATTTGGCCAGCCCTAAGAACCTGAAGGGAAAGGGCGGAGGGGGGTTCTCTCTCTGCCCCCGACAGCCCCGAGCTGGGTCGGTCCCTCAGACCCGGCCAGGGGCAGCCCATCCCCCGGCGCCCTTCCCCGGGGCATCCAAGGGCAGGCTCGGCGCCAGCCCCACCCCGCTCGCCACTGCCCGACCATCGTCCTCCCTCGGGGGGCCTGGGCAGGACAGGGACCCGGCTGTGGGAGGCCTCCAGATCTCAGGCCTGGCACACCGTTTACCAGGCTGCTTCCTCCTCTGACGGGGGCCCAGCACACGCCCCAGGAGACTTGGCAGCCGCCCCCAGGGCTCTAGCCTCTGGAACTCGTCCCCTTGGAAGGGGCCTGGCCCAGGTGCCAGGTTCGGCTGGTCGGCCAGCCTCCTTTGGAGAAAGCAGGCAAGCCGAGCCAGGCTTGCAGTGGCCCTGGCGTGACACCTGCCACCTCAGGCAGAGGGCCTCCCGCGTGCCCTCCATGGCGGGTTTCTCCCCGGAGCCGTGGCCTGGGCACTAGGAAGGCCGGGCCTCCCCGACTCCCGGGAGGAGGGGCTAGCCCACTTGCGCCCTGGCCCCCAAACCCTCTGGTGCCATCTGCCTGTCTCGGCACTTCTGACTCCACAGAGCCTTTCCTACATCTGGGCTGCCTGCCGTGGCAAAGTGCAGGCGTGGGGTGAGGCCATGGCTTTGTCTTTCCAGGAAAAAATGAGCCCCTGGCCGAAGCAGCAGGCCCAGGCAGAGCCTTGAGCTTGAAGCCCAGTAGGTCTGTGGCCCTCAGGGCCAGAGCCATGCTTTCAAGGCAGGGAAGCGGCCTGCAAGCTGAGTGGGAGTGGGGGAGGGGAGGGAGACAGCTGAAGCCGAGTCCAGAAGGGCGGCGATGGAAGAGCTGCAGCTGGGTCAGAGCCTGGAGGGAGGGCGGGGCCTTCACTGAGGACCCCCACCCCCCGAGGCCAGCCCTAGGCCCCGGCGGTCGCGCATGCGCCCTTGGCCTGTGCGGTGTGTGGGGGCTTGAACCCAAGCCTGCAGGGCTCCCGGAGCGGCCAGAGAAAGAAGGGCCCATGGAGAGGTAGGCGAGGTGGGCAGGGGGCGCCACCTTACTCTCCTCAGCTCCCTGAGGGAGAGAGAGAGAGACAGAGACAGAGAGAGAGATCCCTGACCTCTGAGTCTCTGCCTCCACCGCTGGCTGGTGCCAACTCACACGCCATCCCACTTCCAGCCATCACCCCCACGCCTGCCCCGGGGCCAGCCCCACCACAGAGAGGCCGGTTGGTTCCTGCTCACCTCTGTGCCGTCCCTTCCCGACCTGACCCCAGTGCAGGGGATAAGCTTCAGACAAGTCTTTCCATGTCCCTCTGCATGACAATAGTCTTCCTCCCCTCTCCCATTCCACAGGCCCACCCGGGACATCCACCTTTGTCATTAGCTCAGGAGAGGATGCAAGATGAGAATCTCTGCTATTGTGTGGGGAGACTCAGTTTCCCGGGTTTCCCCCATGGACACATGTTCTTCAGCTGGGTCTGATTTTCTCCAGACAAGCTGTCTTGGGAAGGATTTGGCCAGCCCTAAGAACCTGAAGGGAAAGGGCGGAGGGGGGTTCTCTCTCTGCCCCCGACAGCCCCGAGCTGGGTCGGTCCCTCAGACCCGGCCAGGGGCAGCCCATCCCCCGGCGCCCTTCCCCGGGGCATCCAAGGGCAGGCTCGGCGCCAGCCCCACCCCGCTCGCCACTGCCCGACCATCGTCCTCCCTCGGGGGGGCCTGGGCAGGACAGGGACCCGGCTGTGGGAGGCCTCCAGATCTCAGGCCTGGCACACCGTTTACCAGGCTGCTTCCTCCTCTGACGGGGGCCCAGCACACGCCCCAGGAGACTTGGCAGCCGCCCCCAGGGCTCTAGCCTCTGGAACTCGTCCCCTTGGAAGGGGCCTGGCCCAGGTGCCAGGTTCGGCTGGTCGGCCAGCCTCCTTTGTAGAAAGCAGGCAAGCCGAGCCAGGCTTGCAGTGGCCCTGGCGTGACACCTGCCACCTCAGGCAGAGGGCCTCCCGCGTGCCCTCCATGGCGGGTTTCTCCCCGGAGCCGTGGCCTGGGCACTAGGAAGGCCGGGCCTCCCCGACTCCCGGGAGGAGGGGCTAGCCCACTTGCGCCCTGGCCCCCAAAGCCTGCTGTGCCATCTGCCTGTCTCGGCACTTCTGACTCCACAGAGCCTTTCCTACACCTGGGCTGCCTGCCGTGGCAAAGTGCAGGCGTGGGGTGAGGCCATGGCTTTGTCTTTCCAGGAAAAAATGAGCCCCTGGCCGAAGCAGCAGGCCCAGGCAGAGCCTTGAGCTTGAAGCCCAGTAGGTCTGTGGCCCTCAGGGCCAGAGCAATGCTTTCAAGGCAGGGAAGCGGCCTGCAAGCTGAGTGGGAGTGGGGGAGGGGAGGGAGACAGCTGAAGCCGAGTCCAGAAGGGCGGCGATGGAAGAGCTGCAGCTGGGTCAGAGCCTGGAGGGAGGGCGGGGCCTTCACTGAGGACCCCCCCCCCCCCCGAGGCCAGCCCTAGGCCCCGGCGGTCGCGCATGCGCCCTTGGCCTGTGCGGTGTGTGGGGGGTTGAACCCAAGCCCGCAGGGCTCCCGGAGCGGCCAGAGAAAGAAGGGCCCATGGAGAGGTAGGCGAGGTGGGCAGGGGGCGCCACCTTACTCTCCTCAGCTCCCTGAGGGAGAGAGAGAGAGACAGAGACAGAGAGAGAGATCCCTGACCTCTGAGTCTCTGCCTCCACCGCTGGCTGGTGCCAACTCACGCGCCATCCCACTTCCAGCCATCACCCCCACGCCTGCCCCGGGGCCAGCCCCACCACAGAGAGGCCGGTTGGTTCCTGCTCACCTCTGTGCCGTCCCTTCCCGACCTGACCCCAGTGCAGGGGATAAGCTTCAGACAAGTCTTTCCATGTCCCTCTGCATGACAATAGACTTCCTCCCCTCTCCCATTCCACAGGCCCACCCGGGACATCCACCTTTGTCATTAGCTCAGGAGAGGATGCAAGATGAGAATCTCTGCTATTGTGTGGGGAGACTCAGTTTCCCGGGTTTCCCCCATGGACACATGTTCTTCAGCTGGGTCTGATTTTCTCCAGACAAGCTGTCTTGGGAAGGATTTGGCCAGCCCTAAGAACCTGAAGGGAAAGGGCGGAGGGGGGTTCTCTCTCTGCCCCCGACAGCCCCGAGCTGGGTCGGTCCCTCAGACCCGGCCAGGGGCAGCCCATCCCCCGGCGCCCTTCCCCGGGGCATCCAAGGGCAGGCTCGGCGCCAGCCCCACCCCGCTCGCCACTGCCCGACCATCGTCCTCCCTCGGGGGGCCTGGGCAGGACAGGGACCCGGCTGTGGGAGGCCTCCAGATCTCAGGCCTGGCACACCGTTTACCAGGCTGCTTCCTCCTCTGACGGGGGCCCAGCACACGCCCCAGGAGACTTGGCAGCCGCCCCCAGGGCTCTAGCCTCTGGAACTCGTCCCCTTGGAAGGGGCCTGGCCCAGGTGCCAGGTTCGGCTGGTCGGCCAGCCTCCTTTGGAGAAAGCAGGCAAGCCGAGCCAGGCTTGCAGTGGCCCTGGCGTGACACCTGCCACCTCAGGCAGAGGGCCTCCCGCGTGCCCTCCATGGCGGGTTTCTCCCCGGAGCCGTGGCCTGGGCACTAGGAAGGCCGGGCCTCCCCGACTCCCGGGAGGAGGGGCTAGCCCACTTGCGCCCTGGCCCCCAAACCCTCTGGTGCCATCTGCCTGTCTCGGCACTTCTGACTCCACAGAGCCTTTCCTACATCTGGGCTGCCTGCCGTGGCAAAGTGCAGGCGTGGGGTGAGGCCATGGCTTTGTCTTTCCAGGAAAAAATGAGCCCCTGGCCGAAGCAGCAGGCCCAGGCAGAGCCTTGAGCTTGAAGCCCAGTAGGTCTGTGGCCCTCAGGGCCAGAGCAATGCTTTCAAGGCAGGGAAGCGGCCTGCAAGCTGAGTGGGAGTGGGGGAGGGGAGGGAGACAGCTGAAGCCGAGTCCAGAAGGGCGGCGATGGAAGAGCTGCAGCTGGGTCAGAGCCTGGAGGGAGGGCGGGGCCTTCACTGAGGACCCCCACCCCCCGAGGCCAGCCCTAGGCCCCGGCGGTCGCGCATGCGCCCTTGGCCTGTGCGGTGTGTGGGGGCTTGAACCCAAGCCCGCATGGCTCCCGGAGCGGCCAGAGAAAGAAGGGCCCATGGAGAGGTAGGCGAGGTGGGCAGGGGGCGCCACCTTACTCTCCTCAGCTCCCTGAGGGAGAGAGACAGAGACAGAGACAGAGAGAGAGATCCCTGACCTCTGAGTCTCTGCCTCCACCGCTGGCTGGTGCCAACTCACGCGCCATCCCACTTCCAGCCATCACCCCCACGCCTGCCCCGGGGCCAGCCCCACCACAGAGAGGCCGGTTGGTTCCTGCTCACCTCTGTGCCGTCCCTTCCCGACCTGACCCCAGTGCAGGGGATAAGCTTCAGACAAGTCTTTCCATGTCCCTCTGCATGACAATAGACTTCCTCCCCTCTCCCATTCCACAGGCCCACCCGGGACATCCACCTTTGTCATTAGCTCAGGAGAGGATGCAAGATGAGAATCTCTGCTATTGTGTGGGGAGACTCAGTTTCCCGGGTTTCCCCCATGGACACATGTTCTTCAGCTGGGTCTGATTTTCTCCAGACAAGCTGTCTTGGGAAGGATTTGGCCAGCCCTAAGAACCTGAAGGGAAAGGGCGGAGGGGGGTTCTCTCTCTGCCCCCGACAGCCCCGAGCTGGGTCGGTCCCTCAGACCCGGCCAGGGGCAGCCCATCCCCCGGCGCCCTTCCCCGGGGCATCCAAGGGCAGGCTCGGCGCCAGCCCCACCCCGCTCGCCACTGCCCGACCATCGTCCTCCCTCGGGGGGCCTGGGCAGGACAGGGACCCGGCTGTGGGAGGCCTCCAGATCTCAGGCCTGGCACACCGTTTACCAGGCTGCTTCCTCCTCTGACGGGGGCCCAGCACACGCCCCAGGAGACTTGGCAGCCGCCCCCAGGGCTCTAGCCTCTGGAACTCGTCCCCTTGGAAGGGGCCTGGCCCAGGTGCCAGGTTCGGCTGGTCGGCCAGCCTCCTTTGGAGAAAGCAGGCAAGCCGAGCCAGGCTTGCAGTGGCCCTGGCGTGACACCTGCCACCTCAGGCAGAGGGCCTCCCGCGTGCCCTCCATGGCGGGTTTCTCCCCGGAGCCGTGGCCTGGGCACTAGGAAGGCCGGGCCTCCCCGACTCCCGGGAGGAGGGGCTAGCCCACTTGCGCCCTGGCCCCCAAACCCTCTGGTGCCATCTGCCTGTCTCGGCACTTCTGACTCCACAGAGCCTTTCCTACATCTGGGCTGCCTGCCGTGGCAAAGTGCAGGCGTGGGGTGAGGCCATGGCTTTGTCTTTCCAGGAAAAAATGAGCCCCTGGCCGAAGCAGCAGGCCCAGGCAGAGCCTTGAGCTTGAAGCCCAGTAGGTCTGTGGCCCTCAGGGCCAGAGCCATGCTTTCAAGGCAGGGAAGCGGCCTGCAAGCTGAGTGGGAGTGGGGGAGGGGAGGGAGACAGCTGAAGCCGAGTCCAGAAGGGCGGCGATGGAAGAGCTGCAGCTGGGTCAGAGCCTGGAGGGAGGGCGGGGCCTTCACTGAGGACCCCCACCCCCCGAGGCCAGCCCTAGGCCCCGGCGGTCGCGCATGCGCCCTTGGCCTGTGCGGTGTGTGGGGGGGTTGAACCCAAGCCCGCAGGGCTCCCGGAGCGGCCAGAGAAAGAAGGGCCCATGGAGAGGTAGGCGAGGTGGGCAGGGGGCGCCACCTTACTCTCCTCAGCTCCCTGAGGGAGAGAGAGAGAGACAGAGACAGAGAGAGAGATCCCTGACCTCTGAGTCTCTGCCTCCACCGCTGGCTGGTGCCAACTCACGCGCCATCCCACTTCCAGCCATCACCCCCACGCCTGCCCCGGGGCCAGCCCCACCACAGAGAGGCCGGTTGGTTCCTGCTCACCTCTGTGCCGTCCCTTCCCGACCTGACCCCAGTGCAGGGGATAAGCTTCAGACAAGTCTTTCCATGTCCCTCTGCATGACAATAGACTTCCTCCCCTCTCCCATTCCACAGGCCCACCCGGGACATCCACCTTTGTCATTAGCTCAGGAGAGGATGCAAGATGAGAATCTCTGCTATTGTGTGGGGAGACTCAGTTTCCCGGGTTTCCCCCATGGACACATGTTCTTCAGCTGGGTCTGATTTTCTCCAGACAAGCTGTCTTGGGAAGGATTTGGCCAGCCCTAAGAACCTGAAGGGAAAGGGCGGAGGGGGGTTCTCTCTCTGCCCCCGACAGCCCCGAGCTGGGTCGGTCCCTCAGACCCGGCCAGGGGCAGCCCATCCCCCGGCGCCCTTCCCCGGGGCATCCAAGGGCAGGCTCGGCGCCAGCCCCACCCCGCTCGCCACTGCCCGACCATCGTCCTCCCTCGGGGGGCCTGGGCAGGACAGGGACCCGGCTGTGGGAGGCCTCCAGATCTCAGGCCTGGCACACCGTTTACCAGGCTGCTTCCTCCTCTGACGGGGGCCCAGCACACGCCCCAGGAGACTTGGCAGCCGCCCCCAGGGCTCTAGCCTCTGGAACTCGTCCCCTTGGAAGGGGCCTGGCCCAGGTGCCAGGTTCGGCTGGTCGGCCAGCCTCCTTTGGAGAAAGCAGGCAAGCCGAGCCAGGCTTGCAGTGGCCCTGGCGTGACACCTGCCACCTCAGGCAGAGGGCCTCCCGCGTGCCCTCCATGGCGGGTTTCTCCCCGGAGCCGTGGCCTGGGCACTAGGAAGGCCGGGCCTCCCCGACTCCCGGGAGGAGGGGCTAGCCCACTTGCGCCCTGGCCCCCAAACCCTCTGGTGCCATCTGCCTGTCTCGGCACTTCTGACTCCACAGAGCCTTTCCTACATCTGGGCTGCCTGCCGTGGCAAAGTGCAGGCGTGGGGTGAGGCCATGGCTTTGTCTTTCCAGGAAAAAATGAGCCCCTGGCCGAAGCAGCAGGCCCAGGCAGAGCCTTGAGCTTGAAGCCCAGTAGGTCTGTGGCCCTCAGGGCCAGAGCCATGCTTTCAAGGCAGGGAAGCGGCCTGCAAGCTGAGTGGGAGTGGGGGAGGGGAGGGAGACAGCTGAAGCCGAGTCCAGAAGGGCGGCGATGGAAGAGCTGCAGCTGGGTCAGAGCCTGGAGGGAGGGCGGGGCCTTCACTGAGGACCCCCACCCCCCGAGGCCAGCCCTAGGCCCCGGCGGTCGCGCATGCGCCCTTGGCCTGTGCGGTGTGTGGGGGGTTGAACCCAAGCCCGCAGGGCTCCCGGAGCGGCCAGAGAAAGAAGGGCCCATGGAGAGGTAGGCGAGGTGGGCAGGGGGCGCCACCTTACTCTCCTCAGCTCCCTGAGGGAGAGAGACAGAGACAGAGACAGAGAGAGAGATCCCTGACCTCTGAGTCTCTGCCTCCACCGCTGGTTGGTGCCAACTCACACGCCATCCCACTTCCAGCCATCACCCCCACGCCTGCCCCGGGGCCAGCCCCACCACAGAGAGGCCGGTTGGTTCCTGCTCACCTCTGTGCCGTCCCTTCCCGACCTGACCCCAGTGCAGGGGATAAGCTTCAGACAAGTCTTTCCATGTCCCTCTGCATGACAATAGACTTCCTCCCCTCTCCCATTCCACAGGCCCACCCGGGACATCCACCTTTGTCATTAGCTCAGGAGAGGATGCAAGATGAGAATCTCTGCTATTGTGTGGGGAGACTCAGTTTCCCGGGTTTCCCCCATGGACACATGTTCTTCAGCTGGGTCTGATTTTCTCCAGACAAGCTGTCTTGGGAAGGATTTGGCCAGCCCTAAGAACCTGAAGGGAAAGGGCGGAGGGGGGTTCTCTCTCTGCCCCCGACAGCCCCGAGCTGGGTCGGTCCCTCAGACCCGGCCAGGGGCAGCCCATCCCCCGGCGCCCTTCCCCGGGGCATCCAAGGGCAGGCTCGGCGCCAGCCCCACCCCGCTCGCCACTGCCCGACCATCGTCCTCCCTCGGGGGGCCTGGGCAGGACAGGGACCCGGCTGTGGGAGGCCTCCAGATCTCAGGCCTGGCACACCGTTTACCAGGCTGCTTCCTCCTCTGACGGGGGCCCAGCACACGCCCCAGGAGACTTGGCAGCCGCCCCCAGGGCTCTAGCCTCTGGAACTCGTCCCCTTGGAAGGGGCCTGGCCCAGGTGCCAGGTTCGGCTGGTCGGCCAGCCTCCTTTGGAGAAAGCAGGCAAGCCGAGCCAGGCTTGCAGTGGCCCTGGCGTGACACCTGCCACCTCAGGCAGAGGGCCTCCCGCGTGCCCTCCATGGCGGGTTTCTCCCCGGAGCCGTGGCCTGGGCACTAGGAAGGCCGGGCCTCCCCGACTCCCGGGAGGAGGGGCTAGCCCACTTGCGCCCTGGCCCCCAAACCCTCTGGTGCCATCTGCCTGTCTCGGCACTTCTGACTCCACAGAGCCTTTCCTACATCTGGGCTGCCTGCCGTGGCAAAGTGCAGGCGTGGGGTGAGGCCATGGCTTTGTCTTTCCAGGAAAAAATGAGCCCCTGGCCGAAGCAGCAGGCCCAGGCAGAGCCTTGAGCTTGAAGCCCAGTAGGTCTGTGGCCCTCAGGGCCAGAGCCATGCTTTCAAGGCAGGGAAGCGGCCTGCAAGCTGAGTGGGAGTGGGGGAGGGGAGGGAGACAGCTGAAGCCGAGTCCAGAAGGGCGGCGATGGAAGAGCTGCAGCTGGGTCAGAGCCTGGAGGGAGGGCGGGGCCTTCACTGAGGACCCCCACCCCCCGAGGCCAGCCCTAGGCCCCGGCGGTCGCGCATGCGCCCTTGGCCTGTGCGGTGTGTGGGGGCTTGAACCCAAGCCCGCAGGGCTCCCGGAGCGGCCAGAGAAAGAAGGGCCCATGGAGAGGTAGGCGAGGTGGGCAGGGGGCGCCACCTTACTCTCCTCAGCTCCCTGAGGGAGAGAGAGAGAGACAGAGACAGAGAGAGAGATCCCTGACCTCTGAGTCTCTGCCTCCACCGCTGGCTGGTGCCAACTCACACGCCATCCCACTTCCAGCCATCACCCCCACGCCTGCCCCGGGGCCAGCCCCACCACAGAGAGGCCGGTTGGTTCCTGCTCACCTCTGTGCCGTCCCTTCCCGACCTGACCCCAGTGCAGGGGATAAGCTTCAGACAAGTCTTTCCATGTCCCTCTGCATGACAATAGTCTTCCTCCCCTCTCCCATTCCACAGGCCCACCCGGGACATCCACCTTTGTCATTAGCTCAGGAGAGGATGCAAGATGAGAATCTCTGCTATTGTGTGGGGAGACTCAGTTTCCCGGGTTTCCCCCATGGACACATGTTCTTCAGCTGGGTCTGATTTTCTCCAGACAAGCTGTCTTGGGAAGGATTTGGCCAGCCCTAAGAACCTGAAGGGAAAGGGCGGAGGGGGGTTCTCTCTCTGCCCCCGACAGCCCCGAGCTGGGTCGGTCCCTCAGACCCGGCCAGGGGCAGCCCATCCCCCGGCGCCCTTCCCCGGGGCATCCAAGGGCAGGCTCGGCGCCAGCCCCACCCCGCTCGCCACTGCCCGACCATCGTCCTCCCTCGGGGGGCCTGGGCAGGACAGGGACCCGGCTGTGGGAGGCCTCCAGATCTCAGGCCTGGCACACCGTTTACCAGGCTGCTTCCTCCTCTGACGGGGGCCCAGCACACGCCCCAGGAGACTTGGCAGCCGCCCCCAGGGCTCTAGCCTCTGGAACTCGTCCCCTTGGAAGGGGCCTGGCCCAGGTGCCAGGTTCGGCTGGTCGGCCAGCCTCCTTTGGAGAAAGCAGGCAAGCCGAGCCAGGCTTGCAGTGGCCCTGGCGTGACACCTGCCACCTCAGGCAGAGGGCCTCCCGCGTGCCCTCCATGGCGGGTTTCTCCCCGGAGCCGTGGCCTGGGCACTAGGAAGGCCGGGCCTCCCCGACTCCCGGGAGGAGGGGCTAGCCCACTTGCGCCCTGGCCCCCAAAGCCTGCTGTGCCATCTGCCTGTCTCGGCACTTCTGACTCCACAGAGCCTTTCCTACACCTGGGCTGCCTGCCGTGGCAAAGTGCAGGCGTGGGGTGAGGCCATGGCTTTGTCTTTCCAGGAAAAAATGAGCCCCTGGCCGAAGCAGCAGGCCCAGGCAGAGCCTTGAGCTTGAAGCCCAGTAGGTCTGTGGCCCTCAGGGCCAGAGCAATGCTTTCAAGGCAGGGAAGCGGCCTGCAAGCTGAGTGGGAGTGGGGGAGGGGAGGGAGACAGCTGAAGCCGAGTCCAGAAGGGCGGCGATGGAAGAGCTGCAGCTGGGTCAGAGCCTGGAGGGAGGGCGGGGCCTTCACTGAGGACCCCCCCCCCCCCCCCGAGGCCAGCCCTAGGCCCCGGCGGTCGCGCATGCGCCCTTGGCCTGTGCGGTGTGTGGGGGGTTGAACCCAAGCCCGCAGGGCTCCCGGAGCGGCCAGAGAAAGAAGGGCCCATGGAGAGGTAGGCGAGGTGGGCAGGGGGCGCCACCTTACTCTCCTCAGCTCCCTGAGGGAGAGAGAGAGAGACAGAGACAGAGAGAGAGATCCCTGACCTCTGAGTCTCTGCCTCCACCGCTGGCTGGTTCCAACTCACGCGCCATCCCACTTCCAGCCATCACCCCCACGCCTGCCCCGGGGCCAGCCCCACCACAGAGAGGCCGGTTGGTTCCTGCTCACCTCTGTGCCGTCCCTTCCCGACCTGACCCCAGTGCAGGGGATAAGCTTCAGACAAGTCTTTCCATGTCCCTCTGCATGACAATAGACTTCCTCCCCTCTCCCATTCCACAGGCCCACCCGGGACATCCACCTTTGTCATTAGCTCAGGAGAGGATGCAAGATGAGAATCTCTGCTATTGTGTGGGGTGACTCAGTTTCCCGGGTTTCCCCCATGGACACATGTTCTTCAGCTGGGTCTGATTTTCTCCAGACAAGCTGTCTTGGGAAGGATTTGGCCAGCCCTAAGAACCTGAAGGGAAAGGGCGGAGGGGGGTTCTCTCTCTGCCCCCGACAGCCCCGAGCTGGGTCGGTCCCTCAGACCCGGCCAGGGGCAGCCCATCCCCCGGCGCCCTTCCCCGGGGCATCCAAGGGCAGGCTCGGCGCCAGCCCCACCCCGCTCGCCACTGCCCGACCATCGTCCTCCCTCGGGGGGCCTGGGCAGGACAGGGACCCGGCTGTGGGAGGCCTCCAGATCTCAGGCCTGGCACACCGTTTACCAGGCTGCTTCCTCCTCTGACGGGGGCCCAGCACACGCCCCAGGAGACTTGGCAGCCGCCCCCAGGGCTCTAGCCTCTGGAACTCGTCCCCTTGGAAGGGGCCTGGCCCAGGTGCCAGGTTCGGCTGGTCGGCCAGCCTCCTTTGGAGAAAGCAGGCAAGCCGAGCCAGGCTTGCAGTGGCCCTGGCGTGACACCTGCCACCTCAGGCAGAGGGCCTCCCGCGTGCCCTCCATGGCGGGTTTCTCCCCGGAGCCGTGGCCTGGGCACTAGGAAGGCCGGGCCTCCCCGACTCCCGGGAGGAGGGGCTAGCCCACTTGCGCCCTGGCCCCCAAACCCTCTGGTGCCATCTGCCTGTCTCGGCACTTCTGACTCCACAGAGCCTTTCCTACATCTGGGCTGCCTGCCGTGGCAAAGTGCAGGCGTGGGGTGAGGCCATGGCTTTGTCTTTCCAGGAAAAAATGAGCCCCTGGCCGAAGCAGCAGGCCCAGGCAGAGCCTTGAGCTTGAAGCCCAGTAGGTCTGTGGCCCTCAGGGCCAGAGCAATGCTTTCAAGGCAGGGAAGCGGCCTGCAAGCTGAGTGGGAGTGGGGGAGGGGAGGGAGACAGCTGAAGCCGAGTCCAGAAGGGCGGCGATGGAAGAGCTGCAGCTGGGTCAGAGCCTGGAGGGAGGGCGGGGCCTTCACTGAGGACCCCCACCCCCCGAGGCCAGCCCTAGGCCCCGGCGGTCGCGCATGCGCCCTTGGCCTGTGCGGTGTGTGGGGGGTTGAACCCAAGCCCGCAGGGCTCCCGGAGCGGCCAGAGAAAGAAGGGCCCATGGAGAGGTAGGCGAGGTGGGCAGGGGGCGCCACCTTACTCTCCTCAGCTCCCTGAGGGAGAGAGACAGAGACAGAGACAGAGAGAGAGATCCCTGACCTCTGAGTCTCTGCCTCCACCGCTGGCTGGTGCCAACTCACGCGCCATCCCACTTCCAGCCATCACCCCCACGCCTGCCCCGGGGCCAGCCCCACCACAGAGAGGCCGGTTGGTTCCTGCTCACCTCTGTGCCGTCCCTTCCCGACCTGACCCCAGTGCAGGGGATAAGCTTCAGACAAGTCTTTCCATGTCCCTCTGCATGACAATAGACTTCCTCCCCTCTCCCATTCCACAGGCCCACCCGGGACATCCACCTTTGTCATTAGCTCAGGAGAGGATGCAAGATGAGAATCTCTGCTATTGTGTGGGGAGACTCAGTTTCCCGGGTTTCCCCCATGGACACATGTTCTTCAGCTGGGTCTGATTTTCTCCAGACAAGCTGTCTTGGGAAGGATTTGGCCAGCCCTAAGAACCTGAAGGGAAAGGGCGGAGGGGGGTTCTCTCTCTGCCCCCGACAGCCCCGAGCTGGGTCGGTCCCTCAGACCCGGCCAGGGGCAGCCCATCCCCCGGCGCCCTTCCCCGGGGCATCCAAGGGCAGGCTCGGCGCCAGCCCCACCCCGCTCGCCACTGCCCGACCATCGTCCTCCCTCGGGGGGCCTGGGCAGGACAGGGACCCGGCTGTGGGAGGCCTCCAGATCTCAGGCCTGGCACACCGTTTACCAGGCTGCTTCCTCCTCTGACGGGGGCCCAGCACACGCCCCAGGAGACTTGGCAGCCGCCCCCAGGGCTCTAGCCTCTGGAACTCGTCCCCTTGGAAGGGGCCTGGCCCAGGTGCCAGGTTCGGCTGGTCGGCCAGCCTCCTTTGGAGAAAGCAGGCAAGCCGAGCCAGGCTTGCAGTGGCCCTGGCGTGACACCTGCCACCTCAGGCAGAGGGCCTCCCGCGTGCCCTCCATGGCGGGTTTCTCCCCGGAGCCGTGGCCTGGGCACTAGGAAGGCCGGGCCTCCCCGACTCCCGGGAGGAGGGGCTAGCCCACTTGCGCCCTGGCCCCCAAAGCCTGCTGTGCCATCTGCCTGTCTCGGCACTTCTGACTCCACAGAGCCTTTCCTACATCTGGGCTGCCTGCCGTGGCAAAGTGCAGGCGTGGGGTGAGGCCATGGCTTTGTCTTTCCAGGAAAAAATGAGCCCCTGGCCGAAGCAGCAGGCCCAGGCAGAGCCTTGAGCTTGAAGCCCAGTAGGTCTGTGGCCCTCAGGGCCAGAGCAATGCTTTCAAGGCAGGGAAGCGGCCTGCAAGCTGAGTGGGAGTGGGGGAGGGAAGGGAGACAGCTGAAGCCGAGTCCAGAAGGGCGGCGATGGAAGAGCTGCAGCTGGGTCAGAGCCTGGAGGGAGGGCGGGGCCTTCACTGAGGACCCCCACCCCCCGAGGCCAGCCCTAGGCCCCGGCGGTCGCGCATGCGCCCTTGGCCTGTGCGGTGTGTGGGGGGTTGAACCCAAGCCCGCAGGGCTCCCGGAGCGGCCAGAGAAAGAAGGGCCCATGGAGAGGTAGGCGAGGTGGGCAGGGGGCGCCACCTTACTCTCCTCAGCTCCCTGAGGGAGAGAGACAGAGACAGAGACAGAGAGAGAGATCCCTGACCTCTGAGTCTCTGCCTCCACCGCTGGCTGGTGCCAACTCACGCGCCATCCCACTTCCAGCCATCACCCCCACGCCTGCCCCGGGGCCAGCCCCACCACAGAGAGGCCGGTTGGTTCCTGCTCACCTCTGTGCCGTCCCTTCCCGACCTGACCCCAGTGCAGGGGATAAGCTTCAGACAAGTCTTTCCATGTCCCTCTGCATGACAATAGACTTCCTCCCCTCTCCCATTCCACAGGCCCACCCGGGACATCCACCTTTGTCATTAGCTCAGGAGAGGATGCAAGATGAGAATCTCTGCTATTGTGTGGGGAGACTCAGTTTCCCGGGTTTCCCCCATGGACACATGTTCTTCAGCTGGGTCTGATTTTCTCCAGACAAGCTGTCTTGGGAAGGATTTGGCCAGCCCTAAGAACCTGAAGGGAAAGGGCGGAGGGGGGTTCTCTCTCTGCCCCCGACAGCCCCGAGCTGGGTCGGTCCCTCAGACCCGGCCAGGGGCAGCCCATCCCCCGGCGCCCTTCCCCGGGGCATCCAAGGGCAGGCTCGGCGCCAGCCCCACCCCGCTCGCCACTGCCCGACCATCGTCCTCCCTCGGGGGGCCTGGGCAGGACAGGGACCCGGCTGTGGGAGGCCTCCAGATCTCAGGCCTGGCACACCGTTTACCAGGCTGCTTCCTCCTCTGACGGGGGCCCAGCACACGCCCCAGGAGACTTGGCAGCCGCCCCCAGGGCTCTAGCCTCTGGAACTCGTCCCCTTGGAAGGGGCCTGGCCCAGGTGCCAGGTTCGGCTGGTCGGCCAGCCTCCTTTGGAGAAAGCAGGCAAGCCGAGCCAGGCTTGCAGTGGCCCTGGCGTGACACCTGCCACCTCAGGCAGAGGGCCTCCCGCGTGCCCTCCATGGCGGGTTTCTCCCCGGAGCCGTGGCCTGGGCACTAGGAAGGCCGGGCCTCCCCGACTCCCGGGAGGAGGGGCTAGCCCACTTGCGCCCTGGCCCCCAAAGCCTGCTGTGCCATCTGCCTGTCTCGGCACTTCTGACTCCACAGAGCCTTTCCTACATCTGGGCTGCCTGCCGTGGCAAAGTGCAGGCGTGGGGTGAGGCCATGGCTTTGTCTTTCCAGGAAAAAATGAGCCCCTGGCCGAAGCAGCAGGCCCAGGCAGAGCCTTGAGCTTGAAACCCAGTAGGTCTGTGGCCCTCAGGGCCAGAGCCATGCTTTCAAGGCAGGGAAGCGGCCTGCAAGCTGAGTGGGAGTGGGGGAGGGGAGGGAGACAGCTGAAGCCGAGTCCAGAAGGGCGGCGATGGAAGAGCTGCAGCTGGGTCAGAGCCTGGAGGGAGGGCGGGGCCTTCACTGAGGACCCCCACCCCCCGAGGCCAGCCCTAGGCCCCGGCGGTCGCGCATGCGCCCTTGGCCTGTGCGGTGTGTGGGGGGTTGAACCCAAGCCCGCAGGGCTCCCGGAGCGGCCAGAGAAAGAAGGGCCCATGGAGAGGTAGGCGAGGTGGGCAGGGGGCGCCACCTTACTCTCCTCAGCTCCCTGAGGGAGAGAGAGAGAGACAGAGACAGAGAGAGAGATCCCTGACCTCTGAGTCTCTGCCTCCACCGCTGGCTGGTGCCAACTCACGCGCCATCCCACTTCCAGCCATCACCCCCACGCCTGCCCCGGGGCCAGCCCCACCACAGAGAGGCCGGTTGGTTCCTGCTCACCTCTGTGCCGTCCCTTCCCGACCTGACCCCAGTGCAGGGGATAAGCTTCAGACAAGTCTTTCCATGTCCCTCTGCATGACAATAGACTTCCTCCCCTCTCCCATTCCACAGGCCCACCCGGGACATCCACCTTTGTCATTAGCTCAGGAGAGGATGCAAGATGAGAATCTCTGCTATTGTGTGGGGAGACTCAGTTTCCCGGGTTTCCCCCATGGACACATGTTCTTCAGCTGGGTCTGATTTTCTCCAGACAAGCTGTCTTGGGAAGGATTTGGCCAGCCCTAAGAACCTGAAGGGAAAGGGCGGAGGGGGGTTCTCTCTCTGCCCCCGACAGCCCCGAGCTGGGTCGGTCCCTCAGACCCGGCCAGGGGCAGCCCATCCCCCGGCGCCCTTCCCCGGGGCATCCAAGGGCAGGCTCGGCGCCAGCCCCACCCCGCTCGCCACTGCCCGACCATCGTCCTCCCTCGGGGGGCCTGGGCAGGACAGGGACCCGGCTGTGGGAGGCCTCCAGATCTCAGGCCTGGCACACCGTTTACCAGGCTGCTTCCTCCTCTGACGGGGGCCCAGCACACGCCCCAGGAGACTTGGCAGCCGCCCCCAGGGCTCTATCCTCTGGAACTCGTCCCCTTGGAAGGGGCCTGGCCCAGGTGCCAGGTTCGGCTGGTCGGCCAGCCTCCTTTGGAGAAAGCAGGCAAGCCGAGCCAGGCTTGCAGTGGCCCTGGCGTGACACCTGCCACCTCAGGCAGAGGGCCTCCCGCGTGCCCTCCATGGCGGGTTTCTCCCCGGAGCCGTGGCCTGGGCACTAGGAAGGCCGGGCCTCCCCGACTCCCGGGAGGAGGGGCTAGCCCACTTGCGCCCTGGCCCCCAAACCCTCTGGTGCCATCTGCCTGTCTCGGCACTTCTGACTCCACAGAGCCTTTCCTACATCTGGGCTGCCTGCCGTGGCAAAGTGCAGGCGTGGGGTGAGGCCATGGCTTTGTCTTTCCAGGAAAAAATGAGCCCCTGGCCGAAGCAGCAGGCCCAGGCAGAGCCTTGAGCTTGAAGCCCAGTAGGTCTGTGGCCCTCAGGGCCAGAGCCATGCTTTCAAGGCAGGGAAGCGGCCTGCAAGCTGAGTGGGAGTGGGGGAGGGGAGGGAGACAGCTGAAGCCGAGTCCAGAAGGGCGGCGATGGAAGAGCTGCAGCTGGGTCAGAGCCTGGAGGGAGGGCGGGGCCTTCACTGAGGACCCCCACCCCCCGAGGCCAGCCCTAGGCCCCGGCGGTCGCGCATGCGCCCTTGGCCTGTGCGGTGTGTGGGGGGTTGAACCCAAGCCCGCAGGGCTCCCGGAGCGGCCAGAGAAAGAAGGGCCCATGGAGAGGTAGGCGAGGTGGGCAGGGGGCGCCACCTTACTCTCCTCAGCTCCCTGAGGGAGAGAGAGAGAGACAGAGACAGAGAGAGAGATCCCTGACCTCTGAGTCTCTGCCTCCACCGCTGGCTGGTGCCAACTCACGCGCCATCCCACTTCCAGCCATCACCCCCACGCCTGCCCCGGGGCCAGCCCCACCACAGAGAGGCCGGTTGGTTCCTGCTCACCTCTGTGCCGTCCCTTCCCGACCTGACCCCAGTGCAGGGGATAAGCTTCAGACAAGTCTTTCCATGTCCCTCTGCATGACAATAGACTTCCTCCCCTCTCCCATTCCACAGGCCCACCCGGGACATCCACCTTTGTCATTAGCTCAGGAGAGGATGCAAGATGAGAATCTCTGCTATTGTGTGGGGAGACTCAGTTTCCCGGGTTTCCCCCATGGACACATGTTCTTCAGCTGGGTCTGATTTTCTCCAGACAAGCTGTCTTGGGAAGGATTTGGCCAGCCCTAAGAACCTGAAGGGAAAGGGCGGAGGGGGGTTCTCTCTCTGCCCCCGACAGCCCCGAGCTGGGTCGGTCCCTCAGACCCGGCCAGGGGCAGCCCATCCCCCGGCGCCCTTCCCCGGGGCATCCAAGGGCAGGCTCGGCGCCAGCCCCACCCCGCTCGCCACTGCCCGACCATCGTCCTCCCTCGGGGGGCCTGGGCAGGACAGGGACCCGGCTGTGGGAGGCCTCCAGATCTCAGGCCTGGCACACCGTTTACCAGGCTGCTTCCTCCTCTGACGGGGGCCCAGCACACGCCCCAGGAGACTTGGCAGCCGCCCCCAGGGCTCTAGCCTCTGGAACTCGTCCCCTTGGAAGGGGCCTGGCCCAGGTGCCAGGTTCGGCTGGTCGGCCAGCCTCCTTTGGAGAAAGCAGGCAAGCCGAGCCAGGCTTGCAGTGGCCCTGGCGTGACACCTGCCACCTCAGGCAGAGGGCCTCCCGCGTGCCCTCCATGGCGGGTTTCTCCCCGGAGCCGTGGCCTGGGCACTAGGAAGGCCGGGCCTCCCCGACTCCCGGGAGGAGGGGCTAGCCCACTTGCGCCCTGGCCCCCAAACCCTCTGGTGCCATCTGCCTGTCTCGGCACTTCTGACTCCACAGAGCCTTTCCTACATCTGGGCTGCCTGCCGTGGCAAAGTGCAGGCGTGGGGTGAGGCCATGGCTTTGTCTTTCCAGGAAAAAATGAGCCCCTGGCCGAAGCAGCAGGCCCAGGCAGAGCCTTGAGCTTGAAGCCCAGTAGGTCTGTGGCCCTCAGGGCCAGAGCCATGCTTTCAAGGCAGGGAAGCGGCCTGCAAGCTGAGTGGGAGTGGGGGAGCGGAGGGAGACAGCTGAAGCCGAGTCCAGAAGGGCGGCGATGGAAGAGCTGCAGCTGGGTCAGAGCCTGGAGGGAGGGCGGGGCCTTCACTGAGGACCCCCACCCCCCGAGGCCAGCCCTAGGCCCCGGCGGTCGCGCATGCGCCCTTGGCCTGTGCGGTGTGTGGGGGGTTGAACCCAAGCCCGCAGGGCTCCCGGAGCGGCCAGAGAAAGAAGGGCCCATGGAGAGGTAGGCGAGGTGGGCAGGGGGCGCCACCTTACTCTCCTCAGCTCCCTGAGGGAGAGAGACAGAGACAGAGACAGAGAGAGAGATCCCTGACCTCTGAGTCTCTGCCTCCACCGCTGGCTGGTGCCAACTCACGCGCCATCCCACTTCCAGCCATCACCCCCACGCCTGCCCCGGGGCCAGCCCCACCACAGAGAGGCCGGTTGGTTCCTGCTCACCTCTGTGCCGTCCCTTCCCGACCTGACCCCAGTGCAGGGGATAAGCTTCAGACAAGTCTTTCCATGTCCCTCTGCATGACAATAGACTTCCTCCCCTCTCCCATTCCACAGGCCCACCCGGGACATCCACCTTTGTCATTAGCTCAGGAGAGGATGCAAGATGAGAATCTCTGCTATTGTGTGGGGAGACTCAGTTTCCCGGGTTTCCCCCATGGACACATGTTCTTCAGCTGGGTCTGATTTTCTCCAGACAAGCTGTCTTGGGAAGGATTTGGCCAGCCCTAAGAACCTGAAGGGAAAGGGCGGAGGGGGGTTCTCTCTCTGCCCCCGACAGCCCCGAGCTGGGTCGGTCCCTCAGACCCGGCCAGGGGCAGCCCATCCCCCGGCGCCCTTCCCCGGGGCATCCAAGGGCAGGCTCGGCGCCAGCCCCACCCCGCTCGCCACTGCCCGACCATCGTCCTCCCTCGGGGGGCCTGGGCAGGACAGGGACCCGGCTGTGGGAGGCCTCCAGATCTCAGGCCTGGCACACCGTTTACCAGGCTGCTTCCTCCTCTGACGGGGGCCCAGCACACGCCCCAGGAGACTTGGCAGCCGCCCCCAGGGCTCTATCCTCTGGAACTCGTCCCCTTGGAAGGGGCCTGGCCCAGGTGCCAGGTTCGGCTGGTCGGCCAGCCTCCTTTGGAGAAAGCAGGCAAGCCGAGCCAGGCTTGCAGTGGCCCTGGCGTGACACCTGCCACCTCAGGCAGAGGGCCTCCCGCGTGCCCTCCATGGCGGGTTTCTCCCCGGAGCCGTGGCCTGGGCACTAGGAAGGCCGGGCCTCCCCGACTCCCGGGAGGAGGGGCTAGCCCACTTGCGCCCTGGCCCCCAAACCCTCTGGTGCCATCTGCCTGTCTCGGCACTTCTGACTCCACAGAGCCTTTCCTACATCTGGGCTGCCTGCCGTGGCAAAGTGCAGGCGTGGGGTGAGGCCATGGCTTTGTCTTTCCAGGAAAAAATGAGCCCCTGGCCGAAGCAGCAGGCCCAGGCAGAGCCTTGAGCTTGAAGCCCAGTAGGTCTGTGGCCCTCAGGGCCAGAGCCATGCTTTCAAGGCAGGGAAGCGGCCTGCAAGCTGAGTGGGAGTGGGGGAGGGGAGGGAGACAGCTGAAGCCGAGTCCAGAAGGGCGGCGATGGAAGAGCTGCAGCTGGGTCAGAGCCTGGAGGGAGGGCGGGGGCCTTCACTGAGGACCCCCACCCCCCGAGGCCAGCCCTAGGCCCCGGCGGTCGCGCATGCGCCCTTGGCCTGTGCGGTGTGTGGGGGGTTGAACCCAAGCCCGCAGGGCTCCCGGAGCGGCCAGAGAAAGAAGGGCCCATGGAGAGGTAGGCGAGGTGGGCAGGGGGCGCCACCTTACTCTCCTCAGCTCCCTGAGGGAGAGAGACAGAGACAGAGACAGAGAGAGAGATCCCTGACCTCTGAGTCTCTGCCTCCACCGCTGGTTGGTGCCAACTCACACGCCATCCCACTTCCAGCCATCACCCCCACGCCTGCCCCGGGGCCAGCCCCACCACAGAGAGGCCGGTTGGTTCCTGCTCACCTCTGTGCCGTCCCTTCCCGACCTGACCCCAGTGCAGGGGATAAGCTTCAGACAAGTCTTTCCATGTCCCTCTGCATGACAATAGACTTCCTCCCCTCTCCCATTCCACAGGCCCACCCGGGACATCCACCTTTGTCATTAGCTCAGGAGAGGATGCAAGATGAGAATCTCTGCTATTGTGTGGGGAGACTCAGTTTCCCGGGTTTCCCCCATGGACACATGTTCTTCAGCTGGGTCTGATTTTCTCCAGACAAGCTGTCTTGGGAAGGATTTGGCCAGCCCTAAGAACCTGAAGGGAAAGGGCGGAGGGGGGTTCTCTCTCTGCCCCCGACAGCCCCGAGCTGGGTCGGTCCCTCAGACCCGGCCAGGGGCAGCCCATCCCCCGGCGCCCTTCCCCGGGGCATCCAAGGGCAGGCTCGGCGCCAGCCCCACCCCGCTCGCCACTGCCCGACCATCGTCCTCCCTCGGGGGGCCTGGGCAGGACAGGGACCCGGCTGTGGGAGGCCTCCAGATCTCAGGCCTGGCACACCGTTTACCAGGCTGCTTCCTCCTCTGACGGGGGCCCAGCACACGCCCCAGGAGACTTGGCAGCCGCCCCCAGGGCTCTAGCCTCTGGAACTCGTCCCCTTGGAAGGGGCCTGGCCCAGGTGCCAGGTTCGGCTGGTCGGCCAGCCTCCTTTGGAGAAAGCAGGCAAGCCGAGCCAGGCTTGCAGTGGCCCTGGCGTGACACCTGCCACCTCAGGCAGAGGGCCTCCCGCGTGCCCTCCATGGCGGGTTTCTCCCCGGAGCCGTGGCCTGGGCACTAGGAAGGCCGGGCCTCCCCGACTCCCGGGAGGAGGGGCTAGCCCACTTGCGCCCTGGCCCCCAAACCCTCTGGTGCCATCTGCCTGTCTCGGCACTTCTGACTCCACAGAGCCTTTCCTACATCTGGGCTGCCTGCCGTGGCAAAGTGCAGGCGTGGGGTGAGGCCATGGCTTTGTCTTTCCAGGAAAAAATGAGCCCCTGGCCGAAGCAGCAGGCCCAGGCAGAGCCTTGAGCTTGAAGCCCAGTAGGTCTGTGGCCCTCAGGGCCAGAGCCATGCTTTCAAGGCAGGGAAGCGGCCTGCAAGCTGAGTGGGAGTGGGGGAGGGGAGGGAGACAGCTGAAGCCGAGTCCAGAAGGGCGGCGATGGAAGAGCTGCAGCTGGGTCAGAGCCTGGAGGGAGGGCGGGGCCTTCACTGAGGACCCCCACCCCCCGAGGCCAGCCCTAGGCCCCGGCGGTCGCGCATGCGCCCTTGGCCTGTGCGGTGTGTGGGGGCTTGAACCCAAGCCCGCAGGGCTCCCGGAGCGGCCAGAGAAAGAAGGGCCCATGGAGAGGTAGGCGAGGTGGGCAGGGGGCGCCACCTTACTCTCCTCAGCTCCCTGAGGGAGAGAGAGAGAGACAGAGACAGAGAGAGAGATCCCTGACCTCTGAGTCTCTGCCTCCACCGCTGGCTGGTGCCAACTCACACGCCATCCCACTTCCAGCCATCACCCCCACGCCTGCCCCGGGGCCAGCCCCACCACAGAGAGGCCGGTTGGTTCCTGCTCACCTCTGTGCCGTCCCTTCCCGACCTGACCCCAGTGCAGGGGATAAGCTTCAGACAAGTCTTTCCATGTCCCTCTGCATGACAATAGTCTTCCTCCCCTCTCCCATTCCACAGGCCCACCCGGGACATCCACCTTTGTCATTAGCTCAGGAGAGGATGCAAGATGAGAATCTCTGCTATTGTGTGGGGAGACTCAGTTTCCCGGGTTTCCCCCATGGACACATGTTCTTCAGCTGGGTCTGATTTTCTCCAGACAAGCTGTCTTGGGAAGGATTTGGCCAGCCCTAAGAACCTGAAGGGAAAGGGCGGAGGGGGGTTCTCTCTCTGCCCCCGACAGCCCCGAGCTGGGTCGGTCCCTCAGACCCGGCCAGGGGCAGCCCATCCCCCGGCGCCCTTCCCCGGGGCATCCAAGGGCAGGCTCGGCGCCAGCCCCACCCCGCTCGCCACTGCCCGACCATCGTCCTCCCTCGGGGGGCCTGGGCAGGACAGGGACCCGGCTGTGGGAGGCCTCCAGATCTCAGGCCTGGCACACCGTTTACCAGGCTGCTTCCTCCTCTGACGGGGGCCCAGCACACGCCCCAGGAGACTTGGCAGCCGCCCCCAGGGCTCTAGCCTCTGGAACTCGTCCCCTTGGAAGGGGCCTGGCCCAGGTGCCAGGTTCGGCTGGTCGGCCAGCCTCCTTTGGAGAAAGCAGGCAAGCCGAGCCAGGCTTGCAGTGGCCCTGGCGTGACACCTGCCACCTCAGGCAGAGGGCCTCCCGCGTGCCCTCCATGGCGGGTTTCTCCCCGGAGCCGTGGCCTGGGCACTAGGAAGGCCGGGCCTCCCCGACTCCCGGGAGGAGGGGCTAGCCCACTTGCGCCCTGGCCCCCAAAGCCTGCTGTGCCATCTGCCTGTCTCGGCACTTCTGACTCCACAGAGCCTTTCCTACACCTGGGCTGCCTGCCGTGGCAAAGTGCAGGCGTGGGGTGAGGCCATGGCTTTGTCTTTCCAGGAAAAAATGAGCCCCTGGCCGAAGCAGCAGGCCCAGGCAGAGCCTTGAGCTTGAAGCCCAGTAGGTCTGTGGCCCTCAGGGACAGAGCAATGCTTTCAAGGCAGGGAAGCGGCCTGCAAGCTGAGTGGGAGTGGGGGAGGGAGGGAGACAGCTGAAGCCGAGTCCAGAAGGGCGGCGATGGAAGAGCTGCAGCTGGGTCAGAGCCTGGAGGGAGGGCGGGGCCTTCACTGAGGACCTCCCCCCCCCCCCGAGGCCAGCCCTAGGCCCCGGCGGTCGCGCATGCGCCCTTGGCCTGTGCGGTGTGTGGGGGGTTGAACCCAAGCCCGCAGGGCTCCCGGAGCGGCCAGAGAAAGAAGGGCCCATGGAGAGGTAGGCGAGGTGGGCAGGGGGCGCCACCTTACTCTCCTCAGCTCCCTGAGGGAGAGAGAGAGAGACAGAGACAGAGAGAGAGATCCCTGACCTCTGAGTCTCTGCCTCCACCGCTGGCTGGTGCCAACTCACGCGCCATCCCACTTCCAGCCATCACCCCCACGCCTGCCCCGGGGCCAGCCCCACCACAGAGAGGCCGGTTGGTTCCTGCTCACCTCTGTGCCGTCCCTTCCCGACCTGACCCCAGTGCAGGGGATAAGCTTCAGACAAGTCTTTCCATGTCCCTCTGCATGACAATAGACTTCCTCCCCTCTCCCATTCCACAGGCCCACCCGGGACATCCACCTTTGTCATTAGCTCAGGAGAGGATGCAAGATGAGAATCTCTGCTATTGTGTGGGGAGACTCAGTTTCCCGGGTTTCCCCCATGGACACATGTTCTTCAGCTGGGTCTGATTTTCTCCAGACAAGCTGTCTTGGGAAGGATTTGGCCAGCCCTAAGAACCTGAAGGGAAAGGGCGGAGGGGGGTTCTCTCTCTGCCCCCGACAGCCCCGAGCTGGGTCGGTCCCTCAGACCCGGCCAGGGGCAGCCCATCCCCCGGCGCCCTTCCCCGGGGCATCCAAGGGCAGGCTCGGCGCCAGCCCCACCCCGCTCGCCACTGCCCGACCATCGTCCTCCCTCGGGGGGCCTGGGCAGGACAGGGACCCGGCTGTGGGAGGCCTCCAGATCTCAGGCCTGGCACACCGTTTACCAGGCTGCTTCCTCCTCTGACGGGGGGCCCAGCACACGCCCCAGGAGACTTGGCAGCCGCCCCCAGGGCTCTAGCCTCTGGAACTCGTCCCCTTGGAAGGGGCCTGGCCCAGGTGCCAGGTTCGGCTGGTCGGCCAGCCTCCTTTGGAGAAAGCAGGCAAGCCGAGCCAGGCTTGCAGTGGCCCTGGCGTGACACCTGCCACCTCAGGCAGAGGGCCTCCCGCGTGCCCTCCATGGCGGGTTTCTCCCCGGAGCCGTGGCCTGGGCACTAGGAAGGCCGGGCCTCCCCGACTCCCGGGAGGAGGGGCTAGCCCACTTGCGCCCTGGCCCCCAAAGCCTGCTGTGCCATCTGCCTGTCTCGGCACTTCTGACTCCACAGAGCCTTTCCTACACCTGGGCTGCCTGCCGTGGCAAAGTGCAGGGCGTGGGGTGAGGCCATGGCTTTGTCTTTCCAGGAAAAAATGAGCCCCTGGCCGAAGCAGCAGGCCCAGGCAGAGCCTTGAGCTTGAAGCCCAGTAGGTCTGTGGCCCTCAGGGCCAGAGCAATGCTTTCAAGGCAGGGAAGCGGCCTGCAAGCTGAGTGGGAGTGGGGGAGGGGAGGGAGACAGCTGAAGCCGAGTCCAGAAGGGCGGCGATGGAAGAGCTGCAGCTGGGTCAGAGCCTGGAGGGAGGGCGGGGCCTTCACTGAGGACCCCCCCCCCCCCGAGGCCAGCCCTAGGCCCCGGCGGTCGCGCATGCGCCCTTGGCCTGTGCGGTGTGTGGGGGGTTGAACCCAAGCCCGCAGGGCTCCCGGAGCGGCCAGAGAAAGAAGGGCCCATGGAGAGGTAGGCGAGGTGGGCAGGGGGCGCCACCTTACTCTCCTCAGCTCCCTGAGGGAGAGAGAGAGAGACAGAGACAGAGAGAGAGATCCCTGACCTCTGAGTCTCTGCCTCCACCGCTGGCTGGTGCCAACTCACGCGCCATCCCACTTCCAGCCATCACCCCCACGCCTGCCCCGGGGCCAGCCCCACCACAGAGAGGCCGGTTGGTTCCTGCTCACCTCTGTGCCGTCCCTTCCCGACCTGACCCCAGTGCAGGGGATAAGCTTCAGACAAGTCTTTCCATGTCCCTCTGCATGACAATAGACTTCCTCCCCTCTCCCATTCCACAGGCCCACCCGGGACATCCACCTTTGTCATTAGCTCAGGAGAGGATGCAAGATGAGAATCTCTGCTATTGTGTGGGGAGACTCAGTTTCCCGGGTTTCCCCCATGGACACATGTTCTTCAGCTGGGTCTGATTTTCTCCAGACAAGCTGTCTTGGGAAGGATTTGGCCAGCCCTAAGAACCTGAAGGGAAAGGGCGGAGGGGGGTTCTCTCTCTGCCCCCGACAGCCCCGAGCTGGGTCGGTCCCTCAGACCCGGCCAGGGGCAGCCCATCCCCCGGCGCCCTTCCCCGGGGCATCCAAGGGCAGGCTCGGCGCCAGCCCCACCCCGCTCGCCACTGCCCGACCATCGTCCTCCCTCGGGGGGCCTGGGCAGGACAGGGACCCGGCTGTGGGAGGCCTCCAGATCTCAGGCCTGGCACACCGTTTACCAGGCTGCTTCCTCCTCTGACGGGGGCCCAGCACACGCCCCAGGAGACTTGGCAGCCGCCCCCAGGGCTCTAGCCTCTGGAACTCGTCCCCTTGGAAGGGGCCTGGCCCAGGTGCCAGGTTCGGCTGGTCGGCCAGCCTCCTTTGGAGAAAGCAGGCAAGCCGAGCCAGGCTTGCAGTGGCCCTGGCGTGACACCTGCCACCTCAGGCAGAGGGCCTCCCGCGTGCCCTCCATGGCGGGTTTCTCCCCGGAGCCGTGGCCTGGGCACTAGGAAGGCCGGGCCTCCCCGACTCCCGGGAGGAGGGGCTAGCCCACTTGCGCCCTGGCCCCCAAAGCCTGCTGTGCCATCTGCCTGTCTCGGCACTTCTGACTCCACAGAGCCTTTCCTACACCTGGGCTGCCTGCCGTGGCAAAGTGCAGGCGTGGGGTGAGGCCATGGCTTTGTCTTTCCAGGAAAAAATGAGCCCCTGGCCGAAGCAGCAGGCCCAGGCAGAGCCTTGAGCTTGAAGCCCAGTAGGTCTGTGGCCCTCAGGGCCAGAGCAATGCTTTCAAGGCAGGGAAGCGGCCTGCAAGCTGAGTGGGAGTGGGGGAGGGGAGGGAGACAGCTGAAGCCGAGTCCAGAAGGGCGGCGATGGAAGAGCTGCAGCTGGGTCAGAGCCTGGAGGGAGGGCGGGGCCTTCACTGAGGACCCCCCCCCCCCCCCCGAGGCCAGCCCTAGGCCCCGGCGGTCGCGCATTGCGCCCTTGGCCTGTGCGGTGTGTGGGGGGTTGAACCCAAGCCCGCAGGGCTCCCGGAGCGGCCAGAGAAAGAAGGGCCCATGGAGAGGTAGGCGAGGTGGGCAGGGGGCGCCACCTTACTCTCCTCAGCTCCCTGAGGGAGAGAGAGAGAGACAGAGACAGAGAGAGAGATCCCTGACCTCTG
>NW_026691732.1:0-51643 GCF_020826845.1 Diceros bicornis minor
AAAATGAGCCCCTGGCCGAAGCAGCAGGCCCAGGCAGAGCCTTGAGCTTGAAGCCAGTAGGTCTGTGGCCCTCAGGGCCAGAGCCATGCTTTCAAGGCAGGGAAGCGGCCTGCAAGCTGAGTGGGAGTGGGGGAGGGGAGGGAGACAGCTGAAGCCGAGTCCAGAAGGGCGGCGATGGAAGAGCTGCAGCTGGGTCAGAGCCTGGAGGGAGGGCGGGGCCTTCACTGAGGACCCCCCCCCCAAGGCCAGCCCTAGGCCCCGGCGGTCGCGCATGCGCCCTTGGCCCTGTGCGGTGTGTGGGGGGGTTGAACCCAAGCCCGCAGGGCTCCCGGAGCGGCCAGAGAAAGAAGGGCCCATGGAGAGGTAGGCGAGGTGGGCAGGGGGGCGCCACCTTACTCTCCTCAGCTCCCTGAGGGAGAGAGACAGAGACAGAGACAGAGGAGAGAGATCCCTGACCTCTGAGTCTCTGCCTCCACCGCTGGCTGGTGCCAACTCACGCGCCATCCCACTTCCAGCCATCACCCCCCCACGCCTGCCCCGGGGCCAGCCCCACCACAGAGAGGCCGGTTGGTTCCTGCTCACCTCTGTGCCGTCCCTTCCCGACCTGACCCCAGTGCAGGGGATAAGCTTCAGACAAGTCTTTCCATGTCCCTCTGCATGACAATAGACTTCCTCCCCTCTCCCATTCCACAGGCCCACCCACCCGGGACATCCACCTTTGTCATTAGCTCAGGAGAGGATGCAAGATGAGAATCTCTGCTATTGTGTGGGGAGACTCAGTTTCCCGGGTTTCCCCCATGGACACATGTTCTTCAGCTGGGTCTGATTTTCTCCAGACAAGCTGTCTTGGGAAGGATTTGGCCAGCCCTAAGAACCTGAAGGGAAAGGGCGGAGGGGGGTTCTCTCTCTGCCCCCGACAGCCCCCGAGCTGGGTCGGTCCCTCAGACCTGGCCAGGGGCAGCCCATCCCCCGGCGCCCTTCCCCGGGGCATCCAAGGGCAGGCTCGGCGCCAGCCCCACCCCGCTCGCCACTGCCCGACCATCGTCCTCCCTCGGGGGGCCTGGGCAGGACAGGGACCCGGCTGTGGGAGGCCTCCAGATCTCAGGCCTGGCACACCGTTTACCAGGCTGCTTCCTCCTCTGACGGGGTGCCCAGCACACGCCCCAGGAGACTTGGCAGCCGCCCCCCAGGGCTCTAGCCTCTGGAACTCGTCCCCTTGGAAGGGGCCTGGCCCAGGTGCCAGGTTCGGCTGGTCGGCCAGCCCTCCTTTGGAGAAAGCAGGCAAGCCGAGCCAGGCTTGCAGTGGCCCTGGCGTGACACCTGCCACCTCAGGCAGAGGGCCTCCCCGCGTGCCCTCCATGGCGGGTTTCTCCCCCGGAGCCGTGGCCTGGGCACTAGGAAGGCCGGGCTCCCCGACTCCCCGGAGGAGGGGCTAGCCCACTTGCGCCCTGGCCCCCAAACCCTCTGGTGCCATCTGCCTGTCTCGGCACTTCTGACTCCACAGAGCCTTTCCTACATCTGGGCTGCCTGCCGTGGCAAAGTGCAGGCGTGGGGGTGAGGCCATGGCTTTGTCTTTCCAGGAAAAAATGAGCCCCTGGCCGAAGCAGCAGGCCCAGGCAGAGCCTTGAGCTTGAAGCCCAGTAGGTCTGTGGCCCTCAGGGCCAGAGCCATGCTTTCAAGGCAGGGAAGCGGCCCTGCAAGCTGAGTGGGAGTGGGGGAGGGGAGGGAGACAGCTGAAGCCGAGTCCAGAAGGGGCGGCGATGGAAGAGCTGCAGCTGGGTCAGAGCCTGGAGGGAGGGGCGGGGCCTTCACTGAGGACCCCCCCCCCCCCGAGGCCAGCCCTAGGCCCCGGCGGTCGCGCATGCGCCCTTGGCCTGTGCGGTGTGTGGGGGGTTGAACCCAAGCCCGCAGGGCTCCCGGAGTGGCCAGAGAAAGAAGGGCCCATGGAGAGGTAGGCGAGGTGGGCAGGGGGGCGCCACCCTTACTCTCCTCAGCTCCCTGAGGGAGAGAGACAGAGACAGAGACAGAGAGAGAGATCCCTGACCTCTGAGTCTCTGCCTCCACCGCTGGCTGGTGCCAACTCACGCGCCATCCCACTTCCAGCCATCACCCCCCACGCCTGCCCCGGGGGCCAGCCCCACCACAGAGAGGCCGGTTGGTTCCTGCTCACCTCTGTGCCGTCCCTTCCCCGACCTGACCCCAGTGCAGGGGATAAGCTTCAGACAAGTCTTTCCATGTCCCTCTGCATGACAATAGACTTCCTCCCCTCTCCCATTCCACAGGCCCACCCACCCGGGACATCCACCTTTGTCATTAGCTCAGGAGAGGATGCAAGATGAGAATCTCTGCTATTGTGTGGGGAGACTCAGTTTCCCGGGTTTCCCCCATGGACACATGTTCTTCAGCTGGGTCTGATTTTCTCCAGACAAGCTGTCTTGGGAAGGATTTGGCCAGCCCTAAGGAACCTGAAGGGAAAGGGCGGAGGGGGGTTCTCTCTCTGCCCCCGACAGCCCCGAGCTGGGTCGGTCCCTCAGACCTGGCCAGGGGCAGCCCATCCCCCGGCGCCCTTCCCCGGGGCATCCAAGGGCAGGCTCGGCGCCAGCCCCACCCCGCTCGCCACTGCCCGACCATCGTCCTCCCTCGGGGGGCCTGGGCAGGACAGGGACCCGGCTGTGGGAGGCCTCCAGATCTCAGGCCTGGCACACCGTTTACCAGGCTGCTTCCTCCTCTGACGGGGGCCCAGCACACGCCCCAGGAGACTTGGCAGCCGCCCCCAGGGCTCTATCCTCTGGAACTCGTCCCCTTGGAAGGGGCCTGGCCCAGGTGCCAGGTTCGGCTGGTCGGCCAGCCTCCTTTGGAGAAAGCAGGCAAGCCGAGCCAGGCTTGCAGTGGCCCTGGCGTGACACCTGCCACCTCAGGCAGAGGGCCTCCCGCGTGCCCTCCATGGCGGGTTTCTCCCCGGAGCCGTGGCCTGGGCACTAGGAAGGCCGGGCCTCCCCGACTCCCGGGAGGAGGGGCTAGCCCAGTTGCGCCCTGGCCCCCAAACCCTCTGGTGCCATCTGCCTGTCTCGGCACTTCTGACTCCACAGAGCCTTTCCTACATCTGGGCTGCCTGCCGTGGCAAAGTGCAGGCGTGGGGTGAGGCCATGGCTTTGTCTTTCCAGGAAAAAATGAGCCCCTGGCCGAAGCAGCAGGCCCAGGCAGAGCCTTGAGCTTGAAGCCCAGTAGGTCTGTGGCCCTCAGGGCCAGAGCCATGCTTTCAAGGCAGGGAAGCGGCCTGCAAGCTGAGTGGGAGTGGGGGAGGGGAGGGAGACAGCTGAAGCCGAGTCCAGAAGGGCGGCGATGGAAGAGCTGCAGCTGGGTCAGAGCCTGGAGGGAGGGCGGGGCCTTCACTGAGGACCCCCCCCCCCCAAGGCCAGCCCTAGGCCCCGGCGGTCGCGCATGCGCCCTTGGCCTGTGCGGTGTGTGGGGGGTTGAACCCAAGCCCGCAGGGCTCCCGGAGCGGCCAGAGAAAGAAGGGCCCATGGAGAGGTAGGCGAGGTGGGCAGGGGGCGCCACCTTACTCTCCTCAGCTCCCTGAGGGAGAGAGACAGAGACAGAGACAGAGAGAGAGATCCCTGACCTCTGAGTCTCTGCCTCCACCGCTGGCTGGTGCCAACTCACGCGCCATCCCACTTCCAGCCATCACCCCCACGCCTGCCCCGGGGCCAGCCCCACCACAGAGAGGCCGGTTGGTTCCTGCTCACCTCTGTGCCGTCCCTTCCCGACCTGACCCCAGTGCAGGGGATAAGCTTCAGACAAGTCTTTCCATGTCCCTCTGCATGACAATAGACTTCCTCCCCTCTCCCATTCCACAGGCCCACCCACCCGGGACATCCACCTTTGTCATTAGCTCAGGAGAGGATGCAAGATGAGAATCTCTGCTATTGTGTGGGGAGACTCAGTTTCCCGGGTTTCCCCCATGGACACATGTTCTTCAGCTGGGTCTGATTTTCTCCAGACAAGCTGTCTTGGGAAGGATTTGGCCAGCCATAAGAACCTGAAGGGAAAGGGCGGAGGGGGGTTCTCTCTCTGCCCCCGACAGCCCCGAGCTGGGTCGGTCCCTCAGACCTGGCCAGGGGCAGCCCATCCCCCGGCGCCCTTCCCCGGGGCATCCAAGGGCAGGCTCGGCGCCAGCCCCACCCCGCTCGCCACTGCCCGACCATCGTCCTCCCTCGGGGGGCCTGGGCAGGACAGGGACCCGGCTGTGGGAGGCCTCCAGATCTCAGGCCTGGCACACCGTTTACCAGGCTGCTTCCTCCTCTGACGGGGGCCCAGCACACGCCCCAGGAGACTTGGCAGCCACCCCCAGGGCTCTATCCTCTGGAACTCGTCCCCTTGGAAGGGGCCTGGCCCAGGTGCCAGGTTCGGCTGGTCGGCCAGCCTCCTTTGCAGAAAGCAGGCAAGCCGAGCCAGGCTTGCAGTGGCCCTGGCGTGACACCTGCCACCTCAGGCAGAGGGCCTCCCGCGTGCCCTCCATGGCGGGTTTCTCCCCGGAGCCGTGGCCTGGGCACTAGGAAGGCCGGGCCTCCCCGACTCCCGGGAGGAGGGGCTAGCCCACTTGCGCCCTGGCCCCCAAACCCTCTGGTGCCATCTGCCTGTCTCGGCACTTCTGACTCCACAGAGCCTTTCCTACATCTGGGCTGCCTGCCGTGGCAAAGTGCAGGCGTGGGGTGAGGCCATGGCTTTGTCTTTCCAGGAAAAAATGAGCCCCTGGCCGAAGCAGCAGGCCCAGGCAGAGCCTTGAGCTTGAAGCCCAGTAGGTCTGTGGCCCTCAGGGCCAGAGCCATGCTTTCAAGGCAGGGAAGCGGCCTGCAAGCTGAGTGGGAGTGGGGGAGGGGAGGGAGACAGCTGAAGCCGAGTCCAGAAGGGCGGCGATGGAAGAGCTGCAGCTGGGTCAGAGCCTGGAGGGAGGGCGGGGCCTTCACTGAGGACCCCCCCGCCCCCCCCGAGGCCAGCCCTAGGCCCCGGCGGTCGCGCATGCGCCCTTGGCCTGTGCGGTGTGTGGGGGGTTGAACCCAAGCCCGCAGGGCTCCCGGAGCGGCCAGAGAAAGAAGGGCCCATGGAGAGGTAGGCGAGGTGGGCAGGGGGCGCCACCTTACTCTCCTCAGCTCCCTGAGGGAGAGAGACAGAGACAGAGACAGAGAGAGAGATCCCTGACCTCTGAGTCTCTGCCTCCACCGCTGGCTGGTGCCAACTCACGCGCCATCCCACTTCCAGCCATCACCCCCACGCCTGCCCCGGGGCCAGCCCCACCACAGAGAGGCCGGTTGGTTCCTGCTCACCTCTGTGCCGTCCCTTCCCGACCTGACCCCAGTGCAGGGGATAAGCTTCAGACAAGTCTTTCCATGTCCCTCTGCATGACAATAGACTTCCTCCCCTCTCCCATTCCACAGGCCCACCCACCCGGGACATCCACCTTTGTCATTAGCTCAGGAGAGGATGCAAGATGAGAATCTCTGCTATTGTGTGGGGAGACTCAGTTTCCCGGGTTTCCCCCATGGACACATGTTCTTCAGCTGGGTCTGATTTTCTCCAGACAAGCTGTCTTGGGAAGGATTTGGCCAGCCCTAAGAACCTGAAGGGAAAGGGCGGAGGGGGGTTCTCTCTCTGCCCCCGACAGCCCCGAGCTGGGTCGGTCCCTCAGACCTGGCCAGGGGCAGCCCATCCCCCGGCGCCCTTCCCCGGGGCATCCAAGGGCAGGCTCGGCGCCAGCCCCACCCCGCTCGCCACTGCCCGACCATCGTCCTCCCTCGGGGGGCCTGGGCAGGACAGGGACCCGGCTGTGGGAGGCCTCCAGATCTCAGGCCTGGCACACCGTTTACCAGGCTGCTTCCTCCTCTGACGGGGGCCCAGCACACGCCCCAGGAGACTTGGCAGCCGCCCCCAGGGCTCTATCCTCTGGAACTCGTCCCCTTGGAAGGGGCCTGGCCCAGGTGCCAGGTTCGGCTGGTCGGCCAGCCTCCTTTGGAGAAAGCAGGCAAGCCGAGCCAGGCTTGCAGTGGCCCTGGCGTGACACCTGCCACCTCAGGCAGAGGGCCTCCCGCGTGCCCTCCATGGCGGGTTTCTCCCCGGAGCCGTGGCCTGGGCACTAGGAAGGCCGGGCCTCCCCGACTCCCGGGAGGAGGGGCTAGCCCAGTTGCGCCCTGGCCCCCAAACCCTCTGGTGCCATCTGCCTGTCTCGGCACTTCTGACTCCACAGAGCCTTTCCTACATCTGGGCTGCCTGCCGTGGCAAAGTGCAGGCGTGGGGTGAGGCCATGGCTTTGTCTTTCCAGGAAAAAATGAGCCCCTGGCCGAAGCAGCAGGCCCAGGCAGAGCCTTGAGCTTGAAGCCCAGTAGGTCTGTGGCCCTCAGGGCCAGAGCCATGCTTTCAAGGCAGGGAAGCGGCCTGCAAGCTGAGTGGGAGTGGGGGAGGGGAGGGAGACAGCTGAAGCCGAGTCCAGAAGGGCGGCGATGGAAGAGCTGCAGCTGGGTCAGAGCCTGGAGGGAGGGCGGGGCCTTCACTGAGGACCCCCCCCCCCCCCCCCGAGGCCAGCCCTAGGCCCCGGCGGTCGCGCATGCGCCCTTGGCCTGTGCGGTGTGTGGGGGGTTGAACCCAAGCCCGCAGGGCTCCCGGAGCGGCCAGAGAAAGAAGGGCCCATGGAGAGGTAGGCGAGGTGGGCAGGGGGCGCCACCTTACTCTCCTCAGCTCCCTGAGGGAGAGAGACAGAGACAGAGACAGAGAGAGAGATCCCTGACCTCTGAGTCTCTGCCTCCACCGCTGGCTGGTGCCAACTCACGCGCCATCCCACTTCCAGCCATCACCCCCACGCCTGCCCCGGGGCCAGCCCCACCACAGAGAGGCCGGTTGGTTCCTGCTCACCTCTGTGCCGTCCCTTCCCGACCTGACCCCAGTGCAGGGGATAAGCTTCAGACAAGTCTTTCCATGTCCCTCTGCATGACAATAGACTTCCTCCCCTCTCCCATTCCACAGGCCCACCCACCCGGGACATCCACCTTTGTCATTAGCTCAGGAGAGGATGCAAGATGAGAATCTCTGCTATTGTGTGGGGAGACTCAGTTTCCCGGGTTTCCCCCATGGACACATGTTCTTCAGCTGGGTCTGATTTTCTCCAGACAAGCTGTCTTGGGAAGGATTTGGCCAGCCCTAAGAACCTGAAGGGAAAGGGCGGAGGGGGGTTCTCTCTCTGCCCCCGACAGCCCCGAGCTGGGTCGGTCCCTCAGACCTGGCCAGGGGCAGCCCATCCCCCGGCGCCCTTCCCCGGGGCATCCAAGGGCAGGCTCGGCGCCAGCCCCACCCCGCTCGCCACTGCCCGACCATCGTCCTCCCTCGGGGGGCCTGGGCAGGACAGGGACCCGGCTGTGGGAGGCCTCCAGATCTCAGGCCTGGCACACCGTTTACCAGGCTGCTTCCTCCTCTGACGGGGGCCCAGCACACGCCCCAGGAGACTTGGCAGCCGCCCCCAGGGCTCTATCCTCTGGAACTCGTCCCCTTGGAAGGGGCCTGGCCCAGGTGCCAGGTTCGGCTGGTCGGCCAGCCTCCTTTGGAGAAAGCAGGCAAGCCGAGCCAGGCTTGCAGTGGCCCTGGCGTGACACCTGCCACCTCAGGCAGAGGGCCTCCCGCGTGCCCTCCATGGCGGGTTTCTCCCCGGAGCCGTGGCCTGGGCACTAGGAAGGCCGGGCCTCCCCGACTCCCGGGAGGAGGGGCTAGCCCAGTTGCGCCCTGGCCCCCAAACCCTCTGGTGCCATCTGCCTGTCTCGGCACTTCTGACTCCACAGAGCCTTTCCTACATCTGGGCTGCCTGCCGTGGCAAAGTGCAGGCGTGGGGTGAGGCCATGGCTTTGTCTTTCCAGGAAAAAATGAGCCCCTGGCCGAAGCAGCAGGCCCAGGCAGAGCCTTGAGCTTGAAGCCCAGTAGGTCTGTGGCCCTCAGGGCCAGAGCCATGCTTTCAAGGCAGGGAAGCGGCCTGCAAGCTGAGTGGGAGTGGGGGAGGGGAGGGAGACAGCTGAAGCCGAGTCCAGAAGGGCGGCGATGGAAGAGCTGCAGCTGGGTCAGAGCCTGGAGGGAGGGCGGGGCCTTCACTGAGGACCCCCCCCCCCCCCGAGGCCAGCCCTAGGCCCCGGCGGTCGCGCATGCGCCCTTGGCCTGTGCGGTGTGTGGGGGGTTGAACCCAAGCCCGCAGGGCTCCCGGAGCGGCCAGAGAAAGAAGGGCCCATGGAGAGGTAGGCGAGGTGGGCAGGGGGCGCCACCTTACTCTCCTCAGCTCCCTGAGGGAGAGAGACAGAGACAGAGACAGAGAGAGAGATCCCTGACCTCTGAGTCTCTGCCTCCACCGCTGGCTGGTGCCAACTCACGCGCCATCCCACTTCCAGCCATCACCCCCACGCCTGCCCCGGGGCCAGCCCCACCACAGAGAGGCCGGTTGGTTCCTGCTCACCTCTGTGCCGTCCCTTCCCGACCTGACCCCAGTGCAGGGGATAAGCTTCAGACAAGTCTTTCCATGTCCCTCTGCATGACAATAGACTTCCTCCCCTCTCCCATTCCACAGGCCCACCCACCCGGGACATCCACCTTTGTCATTAGCTCAGGAGAGGATGCAAGATGAGAATCTCTGCTATTGTGTGGGGAGACTCAGTTTCCCGGGTTTCCCCCATGGACACATGTTCTTCAGCTGGGTCTGATTTTCTCCAGACAAGCTGTCTTGGGAAGGATTTGGCCAGCCCTAAGAACCTGAAGGGAAAGGGCGGAGGGGGGTTCTCTCTCTGCCCCGACAGCCCCGAGCTGGGTCGGTCCCTCAGACCTGGCCAGGGGCAGCCCATCCCCCGGCGCCCTTCCCCGGGGCATCCAAGGGCAGGCTCGGCGCCAGCCCCACCCCGCTCGCCACTGCCCGACCATCGTCCTCCCTCGGGGGGCCTGGGCAGGACAGGGACCCGGCTGTGGGAGGCCTCCAGATCTCAGGCCTGGCACACCGTTTACCAGGCTGCTTCCTCCTCTGACGGGGGCCCAGCACACGCCCCAGGAGACTTGGCAGCCGCCCCCAGGGCTCTATCCTCTGGAACTCGTCCCCTTGGAAGGGGCCTGGCCCAGGTGCCAGGTTCGGCTGGTCGGCCAGCCTCCTTTGGAGAAAGCAGGCAAGCCGAGCCAGGCTTGCAGTGGCCCTGGCGTGACACCTGCCACCTCAGGCAGAGGGCCTCCCGCGTGCCCTCCATGGCGGGTTTCTCCCCGGAGCCGTGGCCTGGGCACTAGGAAGGCCGGGCCTCCCCGACTCCCGGGAGGAGGGGCTAGCCCAGTTGCGCCCTGGCCCCCAAACCCTCTGGTGCCATCTGCCTGTCTCGGCACTTCTGACTCCACAGAGCCTTTCCTACATCTGGGCTGCCTGCCGTGGCAAAGTGCAGGCGTGGGGTGAGGCCATGGCTTTGTCTTTCCAGGAAAAAATGAGCCCCTGGCCGAAGCAGCAGGACCAGGCAGAGCCTTGAGCTTGAAGCCCAGTAGGTCTGTGGCCCTCAGGGCCAGAGCCATGCTTTCAAGGCAGGGAAGCGGCCTGCAAGCTGAGTGGGAGTGGGGGAGGGGAGGGAGACAGCTGAAGCCGAGTCCAGAAGGGCGGCGATGGAAGAGCTGCAGCTGGGTCAGAGCCTGGAGGGAGGGCGGGGCCTTCACTGAGGACCCCCCCGCCCCCCCCCCCGAGGCCAGCCCTAGGCCCCGGCGGTCGCGCATGCGCCCTTGGCCTGTGCGGTGTGTGGGGGGTTGAACCCAAGCCCGCAGGGCTCCCGGAGCGGCCAGAGAAAGAAGGGCCCATGGAGAGGTAGGCGAGGTGGGCAGGGGGCGCCACCTTACTCTCCTCAGCTCCCTGAGGGAGAGAGACAGAGACAGAGACAGAGAGAGAGATCCCTGACCTCTGAGTCTCTGCCTCCACCGCTGGCTGGTGCCAACTCACGCGCCATCCCACTTCCAGCCATCACCCCCACGCCTGCCCCGGGGCCAGCCCCACCACAGAGAGGCCGGTTGGTTCCTGCTCACCTCTGTGCCGTCCCTTCCCGACCTGACCCCAGTGCAGGGGATAAGCTTCAGACAAGTCTTTCCATGTCCCTCTGCATGACAATAGACTTCCTCCCCTCTCCCATTCCACAGGCCCACCCACCCGGGACATCCACCTTTGTCATTAGCTCAGGAGAGGATGCAAGATGAGAATCTCTGCTATTGTGTGGGGAGACTCAGTTTCCCGGGTTTCCCCCATGGACACATGTTCTTCAGCTGGGTCTGATTTTCTCCAGACAAGCTGTCTTGGGAAGGATTTGGCCAGCCCTAAGAACCTGAAGGGAAAGGGCGGAGGGGGGTTCTCTCTCTGCCCCCGACAGCCCCGAGCTGGGTCGGTCCCTCAGACCTGGCCAGGGGCAGCCCATCCCCCGGCGCCCTTCCCCGGGGCATCCAAGGGCAGGCTCGGCGCCAGCCCCACCCCGCTCGCCACTGCCCGACCATCGTCCTCCCTCGGGGGGCCTGGGCAGGACAGGGACCCGGCTGTGGGAGGCCTCCAGATCTCAGGCCTGGCACACCGTTTACCAGGCTGCTTCCTCCTCTGACGGGGGCCCAGCACACGCCCCAGGAGACTTGGCAGCCGCCCCCAGGGCTCTATCCTCTGGAACTCGTCCCCTTGGAAGGGGCCTGGCCCAGGTGCCAGGTTCGGCTGGTCGGCCAGCCTCCTTTGGAGAAAGCAGGCAAGCCGAGCCAGGCTTGCAGTGGCCCTGGCGTGACACCTGCCACCTCAGGCAGAGGGCCTCCCGCGTGCCCTCCATGGCGGGTTTCTCCCCGGAGCCGTGGCCTGGGCACTAGGAAGGCCGGGCCTCCCCGACTCCCGGGAGGAGGGGCTAGCCCAGTTGCGCCCTGGCCCCCAAACCCTCTGGTGCCATCTGCCTGTCTCGGCACTTCTGACTCCACAGAGCCTTTCCTACATCTGGGCTGCCTGCCGTGGCAAAGTGCAGGCGTGGGGTGAGGCCATGGCTTTGTCTTTCCAGGAAAAAATGAGCCCCTGGCCGAAGCAGCAGGCCCAGGCAGAGCCTTGAGCTTGAAGCCCAGTAGGTCTGTGGCCCTCAGGGCCAGAGCCATGCTTTCAAGGCAGGGAAGCGGCCTGCAAGCTGAGTGGGAGTGGGGGAGGGGAGGGAGACAGCTGAAGCCGAGTCCAGAAGGGCGGCGATGGAAGAGCTGCAGCTGGGTCAGAGCCTGGAGGGAGGGCGGGGCCTTCACTGAGGACCCCCCCGCCCCCCCCGAGGCCAGCCCTAGGCCCCGGCGGTCGCGCATGCGCCCTTGGCCTGTGCGGTGTGTGGGGGGTTGAACCCAAGCCCGCAGGGCTCCCGGAGCGGCCAGAGAAAGAAGGGCCCATGGAGAGGTAGGCGAGGTGGGCAGGGGGCGCCACCTTACTCTCCTCAGCTCCCTGAGGGAGAGAGACAGAGACAGAGACAGAGAGAGAGATCCCTGACCTCTGAGTCTCTGCCTCCACCGCTGGCTGGTGCCAACTCACGCGCCATCCCACTTCCAGCCATCACCCCCACGCCTGCCCCGGGGCCAGCCCCACCACAGAGAGGCCGGTTGGTTCCTGCTCACCTCTGTGCCGTCCCTTCCCGACCTGACCCCAGTGCAGGGGATAAGCTTCAGACAAGTCTTTCCATGTCCCTCTGCATGACAATAGACTTCCTCCCCTCTCCCATTCCACAGGCCCACCCACCCGGGACATCCACCTTTGTCATTAGCTCAGGAGAGGATGCAAGATGAGAATCTCTGCTATTGTGTGGGGAGACTCAGTTTCCCGGGTTTCCCCCATGGACACATGTTCTTCAGCTGGGTCTGATTTTCTCCAGACAAGCTGTCTTGGGAAGGATTTGGCCAGCCCTAAGAACCTGAAGGGAAAGGGCGGAGGGGGGTTCTCTCTCTGCCCCCGACAGCCCCGAGCTGGGTCGGTCCCTCAGACCTGGCCAGGGGCAGCCCATCCCCCGGCGCCCTTCCCCGGGGCATCCAAGGGCAGGCTCGGCGCCAGCCCCACCCCGCTCGCCACTGCCCGACCATCGTCCTCCCTCGGGGGGCCTGGGCAGGACAGGGACCCGGCTGTGGGAGGCCTCCAGATCTCAGGCCTGGCACACCGTTTACCAGGCTGCTTCCTCCTCTGACGGGGGCCCAGCACACGCCCCAGGAGACTTGGCAGCCACCCCCAGGGCTCTATCCTCTGGAACTCGTCCCCTTGGAAGGGGCCTGGCCCAGGTGCCAGGTTCGGCTGGTCGGCCAGCCTCCTTTGCAGAAAGCAGGCAAGCCGAGCCAGGCTTGCAGTGGCCCTGGCGTGACACCTGCCACCTCAGGCAGAGGGCCTCCCGCGTGCCCTCCATGGCGGGTTTCTCCCCGGAGCCGTGGCCTGGGCACTAGGAAGGCCGGGCCTCCCCGACTCCCGGGAGGAGGGGCTAGCCCACTTGCGCCCTGGCCCCCAAACCCTCTGGTGCCATCTGCCTGTCTCGGCACTTCTGACTCCACAGAGCCTTTCCTACATCTGGGCTGCCTGCCGTGGCAAAGTGCAGGCGTGGGGTGAGGCCATGGCTTTGTCTTTCCAGGAAAAAATGAGCCCCTGGCCGAAGCAGCAGGCCCAGGCAGAGCCTTGAGCTTGAAGCCCAGTAGGTCTGTGGCCCTCAGGGCCAGAGCCATGCTTTCAAGGCAGGGAAGCGGCCTGCAAGCTGAGTGGGAGTGGGGGAGGGGAGGGAGACAGCTGAAGCCGAGTCCAGAAGGGCGGCGATGGAAGAGCTGCAGCTGGGTCAGAGCCTGGAGGGAGGGCGGGGCCTTCACTGAGGACCCCCCCGCCCCCCCCGAGGCCAGCCCTAGGCCCCGGCGGTCGCGCATGCGCCCTTGGCCTGTGCGGTGTGTGGGGGGTTGAACCCAAGCCCGCAGGGCTCCCGGAGCGGCCAGAGAAAGAAGGGCCCATGGAGAGGTAGGCGAGGTGGGCAGGGGGCGCCACCTTACTCTCCTCAGCTCCCTGAGGGAGAGAGACAGAGACAGAGACAGAGAGAGAGATCCCTGACCTCTGAGTCTCTGCCTCCACCGCTGGCTGGTGCCAACTCACGCGCCATCCCACTTCCAGCCATCACCCCCACGCCTGCCCCGGGGCCAGCCCCACCACAGAGAGGCCGGTTGGTTCCTGCTCACCTCTGTGCCGTCCCTTCCCGACCTGACCCCAGTGCAGGGGATAAGCTTCAGACAAGTCTTTCCATGTCCCTCTGCATGACAATAGACTTCCTCCCCTCTCCCATTCCACAGGCCCACCCACCCGGGACATCCACCTTTGTCATTAGCTCAGGAGAGGATGCAAGATGAGAATCTCTGCTATTGTGTGGGGAGACTCAGTTTCCCGGGTTTCCCCCATGGACACATGTTCTTCAGCTGGGTCTGATTTTCTCCAGACAAGCTGTCTTGGGAAGGATTTGGCCAGCCCTAAGAACCTGAAGGGAAAGGGCGGAGGGGGGTTCTCTCTCTGCCCCCGACAGCCCCGAGCTGGGTCGGTCCCTCAGACCTGGCCAGGGGCAGCCCATCCCCCGGCGCCCTTCCCCGGGGCATCCAAGGGCAGGCTCGGCGCCAGCCCCACCCCGCTCGCCACTGCCCGACCATCGTCCTCCCTCGGGGGGCCTGGGCAGGACAGGGACCCGGCTGTGGGAGGCCTCCAGATCTCAGGCCTGGCACACCGTTTACCAGGCTGCTTCCTCCTCTGACGGGGGCCCAGCACACGCCCCAGGAGACTTGGCAGCCACCCCCAGGGCTCTATCCTCTGGAACTCGTCCCCTTGGAAGGGGCCTGGCCCAGGTGCCAGGTTCGGCTGGTCGGCCAGCCTCCTTTGCAGAAAGCAGGCAAGCCGAGCCAGGCTTGCAGTGGCCCTGGCGTGACACCTGCCACCTCAGGCAGAGGGCCTCCCGCGTGCCCTCCATGGCGGGTTTCTCCCCGGAGCCGTGGCCTGGGCACTAGGAAGGCCGGGCCTCCCCGACTCCCGGGAGGAGGGGCTAGCCCACTTGCGCCCTGGCCCCCAAACCCTCTGGTGCCATCTGCCTGTCTCGGCACTTCTGACTCCACAGAGCCTTTCCTACATCTGGGCTGCCTGCCGTGGCAAAGTGCAGGCGTGGGGTGAGGCCATGGCTTTGTCTTTCCAGGAAAAAATGAGCCCCTGGCCGAAGCAGCAGGCCCAGGCAGAGCCTTGAGCTTGAAGCCCAGTAGGTCTGTGGCCCTCAGGGCCAGAGCCATGCTTTCAAGGCAGGGAAGCGGCCTGCAAGCTGAGTGGGAGTGGGGGAGGGGAGGGAGACAGCTGAAGCCGAGTCCAGAAGGGCGGCGATGGAAGAGCTGCAGCTGGGTCAGAGCCTGGAGGGAGGGCGGGGCCTTCACTGAGGACCCCCCCGCCCCCCCCGAGGCCAGCCCTAGGCCCCGGCGGTCGCGCATGCGCCCTTGGCCTGTGCGGTGTGTGGGGGGTTGAACCCAAGCCCGCAGGGCTCCCGGAGCGGCCAGAGAAAGAAGGGCCCATGGAGAGGTAGGCGAGGTGGGCAGGGGGCGCCACCTTACTCTCCTCAGCTCCCTGAGGGAGAGAGACAGAGACAGAGACAGAGAGAGAGATCCCTGACCTCTGAGTCTCTGCCTCCACCGCTGGCTGGTGCCAACTCACGCGCCATCCCACTTCCAGCCATCACCCCCACGCCTGCCCCGGGGCCAGCCCCACCACAGAGAGGCCGGTTGGTTCCTGCTCACCTCTGTGCCGTCCCTTCCCGACCTGACCCCAGTGCAGGGGATAAGCTTCAGACAAGTCTTTCCATGTCCCTCTGCATGACAATAGACTTCCTCCCCTCTCCCATTCCACAGGCCCACCCACCCGGGACATCCACCTTTGTCATTAGCTCAGGAGAGGATGCAAGATGAGAATCTCTGCTATTGTGTGGGGAGACTCAGTTTCCCGGGTTTCCCCCATGGACACATGTTCTTCAGCTGGGTCTGATTTTCTCCAGACAAGCTGTCTTGGGAAGGATTTGGCCAGCCCTAAGAACCTGAAGGGAAAGGGCGGAGGGGGGTTCTCTCTCTGCCCCCGACAGCCCCGAGCTGGGTCGGTCCCTCAGACCTGGCCAGGGGCAGCCCATCCCCCGGCGCCCTTCCCCGGGGCATCCAAGGGCAGGCTCGGCGCCAGCCCCACCCCGCTCGCCACTGCCCGACCATCGTCCTCCCTCGGGGGGCCTGGGCAGGACAGGGACCCGGCTGTGGGAGGCCTCCAGATCTCAGGCCTGGCACACCGTTTACCAGGCTGCTTCCTCCTCTGACGGGGGCCCAGCACACGCCCCAGGAGACTTGGCAGCCGCCCCCAGGGCTCTATCCTCTGGAACTCGTCCCCTTGGAAGGGGCCTGGCCCAGGTGCCAGGTTCGGCTGGTCGGCCAGCCTCCTTTGGAGAAAGCAGGCAAGCCGAGCCAGGCTTGCAGTGGCCCTGGCGTGACACCTGCCACCTCAGGCAGAGGGCCTCCCGCGTGCCCTCCATGGCGGGTTTCTCCCCGGAGCCGTGGCCTGGGCACTAGGAAGGCCGGGCCTCCCCGACTCCCGGGAGGAGGGGCTAGCCCAGTTGCGCCCTGGCCCCCAAACCCTCTGGTGCCATCTGCCTGTCTCGGCACTTCTGACTCCACAGAGCCTTTCCTACATCTGGGCTGCCTGCCGTGGCAAAGTGCAGGCGTGGGGTGAGGCCATGGCTTTGTCTTTCCAGGAAAAAATGAGCCCCTGGCCGAAGCAGCAGGCCCAGGCAGAGCCTTGAGCTTGAAGCCCAGTAGGTCTGTGGCCCTCAGGGCCAGAGCCATGCTTTCAAGGCAGGGAAGCGGCCTGCAAGCTGAGTGGGAGTGGGGGAGGGGAGGGAGACAGCTGAAGCCGAGTCCAGAAGGGCGGCGATGGAAGAGCTGCAGCTGGGTCAGAGCCTGGAGGGAGGGCGGGGCCTTCACTGAGGACCCCCCCCCCCCCCCCGAGGCCAGCCCTAGGCCCCGGCGGTCGCGCATGCGCCCTTGGCCTGTGCGGTGTGTGGGGGGTTGAACCCAAGCCCGCAGGGCTCCCGGAGCGGCCAGAGAAAGAAGGGCCCATGGAGAGGTAGGCGAGGTGGGCAGGGGGCGCCACCTTACTCTCCTCAGCTCCCTGAGGGAGAGAGACAGAGACAGAGACAGAGAGAGAGATCCCTGACCTCTGAGTCTCTGCCTCCACCGCTGGCTGGTGCCAACTCACGCGCCATCCCACTTCCAGCCATCACCCCCACGCCTGCCCCGGGGCCAGCCCCACCACAGAGAGGCCGGTTGGTTCCTGCTCACCTCTGTGCCGTCCCTTCCCGACCTGACCCCAGTGCAGGGGATAAGCTTCAGACAAGTCTTTCCATGTCCCTCTGCATGACAATAGACTTCCTCCCCTCTCCCATTCCACAGGCCCACCCACCCGGGACATCCACCTTTGTCATTAGCTCAGGAGAGGATGCAAGATGAGAATCTCTGCTATTGTGTGGGGAGACTCAGTTTCCCGGGTTTCCCCCATGGACACATGTTCTTCAGCTGGGTCTGATTTTCTCCAGACAAGCTGTCTTGGGAAGGATTTGGCCAGCCCTAAGAACCTGAAGGGAAAGGGCGGAGGGGGGTTCTCTCTCTGCCCCCGACAGCCCCGAGCTGGGTCGGTCCCTCAGACCTGGCCAGGGGCAGCCCATCCCCCGGCGCCCTTCCCCGGGGCATCCAAGGGCAGGCTCGGCGCCAGCCCCACCCCGCTCGCCACTGCCCGACCATCGTCCTCCCTCGGGGGGCCTGGGCAGGACAGGGACCCGGCTGTGGGAGGCCTCCAGATCTCAGGCCTGGCACACCGTTTACCAGGCTGCTTCCTCCTCTGACGGGGGCCCAGCACACGCCCCAGGAGACTTGGCAGCCGCCCCCAGGGCTCTATCCTCTGGAACTCGTCCCCTTGGAAGGGGCCTGGCCCAGGTGCCAGGTTCGGCTGGTCGGCCAGCCTCCTTTGGAGAAAGCAGGCAAGCCGAGCCAGGCTTGCAGTGGCCCTGGCGTGACACCTGCCACCTCAGGCAGAGGGCCTCCCGCGTGCCCTCCATGGCGGGTTTCTCCCCGGAGCCGTGGCCTGGGCACTAGGAAGGCCGGGCCTCCCCGACTCCCGGGAGGAGGGGCTAGCCCAGTTGCGCCCTGGCCCCCAAACCCTCTGGTGCCATCTGCCTGTCTCGGCACTTCTGACTCCACAGAGCCTTTCCTACATCTGGGCTGCCTGCCGTGGCAAAGTGCAGGCGTGGGGTGAGGCCATGGCTTTGTCTTTCCAGGAAAAAATGAGCCCCTGGCCGAAGCAGCAGGCCCAGGCAGAGCCTTGAGCTTGAAGCCCAGTAGGTCTGTGGCCCTCAGGGCCAGAGCCATGCTTTCAAGGCAGGGAAGCGGCCTGCAAGCTGAGTGGGAGTGGGGGAGGGGAGGGAGACAGCTGAAGCCGAGTCCAGAAGGGCGGCGATGGAAGAGCTGCAGCTGGGTCAGAGCCTGGAGGGAGGGCGGGGCCTTCACTGAGGACCCCCCCCCCCCCCGAGGCCAGCCCTAGGCCCCGGCGGTCGCGCATGCGCCCTTGGCCTGTGCGGTGTGTGGGGGGTTGAACCCAAGCCCGCAGGGCTCCCGGAGCGGCCAGAGAAAGAAGGGCCCATGGAGAGGTAGGCGAGGTGGGCAGGGGGCGCCACCTTACTCTCCTCAGCTCCCTGAGGGAGAGAGACAGAGACAGAGACAGAGAGAGAGATCCCTGACCTCTGAGTCTCTGCCTCCACCGCTGGCTGGTGCCAACTCACGCGCCATCCCACTTCCAGCCATCACCCCCACGCCTGCCCCGGGGCCAGCCCCACCACAGAGAGGCCGGTTGGTTCCTGCTCACCTCTGTGCCGTCCCTTCCCGACCTGACCCCAGTGCAGGGGATAAGCTTCAGACAAGTCTTTCCATGTCCCTCTGCATGACAATAGACTTCCTCCCCTCTCCCATTCCACAGGCCCACCCACCCGGGACATCCACCTTTGTCATTAGCTCAGGAGAGGATGCAAGATGAGAATCTCTGCTATTGTGTGGGGAGACTCAGTTTCCCGGGTTTCCCCCATGGACACATGTTCTTCAGCTGGGTCTGATTTTCTCCAGACAAGCTGTCTTGGGAAGGATTTGGCCAGCCCTAAGAACCTGAAGGGAAAGGGCGGAGGGGGGTTCTCTCTCTGCCCCGACAGCCCCGAGCTGGGTCGGTCCCTCAGACCTGGCCAGGGGCAGCCCATCCCCCGGCGCCCTTCCCCGGGGCATCCAAGGGCAGGCTCGGCGCCAGCCCCACCCCGCTCGCCACTGCCCGACCATCGTCCTCCCTCGGGGGGCCTGGGCAGGACAGGGACCCGGCTGTGGGAGGCCTCCAGATCTCAGGCCTGGCACACCGTTTACCAGGCTGCTTCCTCCTCTGACGGGGGCCCAGCACACGCCCCAGGAGACTTGGCAGCCGCCCCCAGGGCTCTATCCTCTGGAACTCGTCCCCTTGGAAGGGGCCTGGCCCAGGTGCCAGGTTCGGCTGGTCGGCCAGCCTCCTTTGGAGAAAGCAGGCAAGCCGAGCCAGGCTTGCAGTGGCCCTGGCGTGACACCTGCCACCTCAGGCAGAGGGCCTCCCGCGTGCCCTCCATGGCGGGTTTCTCCCCGGAGCCGTGGCCTGGGCACTAGGAAGGCCGGGCCTCCCCGACTCCCGGGAGGAGGGGCTAGCCCAGTTGCGCCCTGGCCCCCAAACCCTCTGGTGCCATCTGCCTGTCTCGGCACTTCTGACTCCACAGAGCCTTTCCTACATCTGGGCTGCCTGCCGTGGCAAAGTGCAGGCGTGGGGTGAGGCCATGGCTTTGTCTTTCCAGGAAAAAATGAGCCCCTGGCCGAAGCAGCAGGCCCAGGCAGAGCCTTGAGCTTGAAGCCCAGTAGGTCTGTGGCCCTCAGGGCCAGAGCCATGCTTTCAAGGCAGGGAAGCGGCCTGCAAGCTGAGTGGGAGTGGGGGAGGGGAGGGAGACAGCTGAAGCCGAGTCCAGAAGGGCGGCGATGGAAGAGCTGCAGCTGGGTCAGAGCCTGGAGGGAGGGCGGGGCCTTCACTGAGGACCCCCCCGCCCCCCCCCGAGGCCAGCCCTAGGCCCCGGCGGTCGCGCATGCGCCCTTGGCCTGTGCGGTGTGTGGGGGGTTGAACCCAAGCCCGCAGGGCTCCCGGAGCGGCCAGAGAAAGAAGGGCCCATGGAGAGGTAGGCGAGGTGGGCAGGGGGCGCCACCTTACTCTCCTCAGCTCCCTGAGGGAGAGAGACAGAGACAGAGACAGAGAGAGAGATCCCTGACCTCTGAGTCTCTGCCTCCACCGCTGGCTGGTGCCAACTCACGCGCCATCCCACTTCCAGCCATCACCCCCACGCCTGCCCCGGGGCCAGCCCCACCACAGAGAGGCCGGTTGGTTCCTGCTCACCTCTGTGCCGTCCCTTCCCGACCTGACCCCAGTGCAGGGGATAAGCTTCAGACAAGTCTTTCCATGTCCCTCTGCATGACAATAGACTTCCTCCCCTCTCCCATTCCACAGGCCCACCCACCCGGGACATCCACCTTTGTCATTAGCTCAGGAGAGGATGCAAGATGAGAATCTCTGCTATTGTGTGGGGAGACTCAGTTTCCCGGGTTTCCCCCATGGACACATGTTCTTCAGCTGGGTCTGATTTTCTCCAGACAAGCTGTCTTGGGAAGGATTTGGCCAGCCCTAAGAACCTGAAGGGAAAGGGCGGAGGGGGGTTCTCTCTCTGCCCCCGACAGCCCCGAGCTGGGTCGGTCCCTCAGACCTGGCCAGGGGCAGCCCATCCCCCGGCGCCCTTCCCCGGGGCATCCAAGGGCAGGCTCGGCGCCAGCCCCACCCCGCTCGCCACTGCCCGACCATCGTCCTCCCTCGGGGGGCCTGGGCAGGACAGGGACCCGGCTGTGGGAGGCCTCCAGATCTCAGGCCTGGCACACCGTTTACCAGGCTGCTTCCTCCTCTGACGGGGGCCCAGCACACGCCCCAGGAGACTTGGCAGCCGCCCCCAGGGCTCTATCCTCTGGAACTCGTCCCCTTGGAAGGGGCCTGGCCCAGGTGCCAGGTTCGGCTGGTCGGCCAGCCTCCTTTGGAGAAAGCAGGCAAGCCGAGCCAGGCTTGCAGTGGCCCTGGCGTGACACCTGCCACCTCAGGCAGAGGGCCTCCCGCGTGCCCTCCATGGCGGGTTTCTCCCCGGAGCCGTGGCCTGGGCACTAGGAAGGCCGGGCCTCCCCGACTCCCGGGAGGAGGGGCTAGCCCAGTTGCGCCCTGGCCCCCAAACCCTCTGGTGCCATCTGCCTGTCTCGGCACTTCTGACTCCACAGAGCCTTTCCTACATCTGGGCTGCCTGCCGTGGCAAAGTGCAGGCGTGGGGTGAGGCCATGGCTTTGTCTTTCCAGGAAAAAATGAGCCCCTGGCCGAAGCAGCAGGCCCAGGCAGAGCCTTGAGCTTGAAGCCCAGTAGGTCTGTGGCCCTCAGGGCCAGAGCCATGCTTTCAAGGCAGGGAAGCGGCCTGCAAGCTGAGTGGGAGTGGGGGAGGGGAGGGAGACAGCTGAAGCCGAGTCCAGAAGGGCGGCGATGGAAGAGCTGCAGCTGGGTCAGAGCCTGGAGGGAGGGCGGGGCCTTCACTGAGGACCCCCCCGCCCCCCCCGAGGCCAGCCCTAGGCCCCGGCGGTCGCGCATGCGCCCTTGGCCTGTGCGGTGTGTGGGGGGTTGAACCCAAGCCCGCAGGGCTCCCGGAGCGGCCAGAGAAAGAAGGGCCCATGGAGAGGTAGGCGAGGTGGGCAGGGGGCGCCACCTTACTCTCCTCAGCTCCCTGAGGGAGAGAGACAGAGACAGAGACAGAGAGAGAGATCCCTGACCTCTGAGTCTCTGCCTCCACCGCTGGCTGGTGCCAACTCACGCGCCATCCCACTTCCAGCCATCACCCCCACGCCTGCCCCGGGGCCAGCCCCACCACAGAGAGGCCGGTTGGTTCCTGCTCACCTCTGTGCCGTCCCTTCCCGACCTGACCCCAGTGCAGGGGATAAGCTTCAGACAAGTCTTTCCATGTCCCTCTGCATGACAATAGACTTCCTCCCCTCTCCCATTCCACAGGCCCACCCACCCGGGACATCCACCTTTGTCATTAGCTCAGGAGAGGATGCAAGATGAGAATCTCTGCTATTGTGTGGGGAGACTCAGTTTCCCGGGTTTCCCCCATGGACACATGTTCTTCAGCTGGGTCTGATTTTCTCCAGACAAGCTGTCTTGGGAAGGATTTGGCCAGCCCTAAGAACCTGAAGGGAAAGGGCGGAGGGGGGTTCTCTCTCTGCCCCCGACAGCCCCGAGCTGGGTCGGTCCCTCAGACCTGGCCAGGGGCAGCCCATCCCCCGGCGCCCTTCCCCGGGGCATCCAAGGGCAGGCTCGGCGCCAGCCCCACCCCGCTCGCCACTGCCCGACCATCGTCCTCCCTCGGGGGGCCTGGGCAGGACAGGGACCCGGCTGTGGGAGGCCTCCAGATCTCAGGCCTGGCACACCGTTTACCAGGCTGCTTCCTCCTCTGACGGGGGCCCAGCACACGCCCCAGGAGACTTGGCAGCCACCCCCAGGGCTCTATCCTCTGGAACTCGTCCCCTTGGAAGGGGCCTGGCCCAGGTGCCAGGTTCGGCTGGTCGGCCAGCCTCCTTTGGAGAAAGCAGGCAAGCCGAGCCAGGCTTGCAGTGGCCCTGGCGTGACACCTGCCACCTCAGGCAGAGGGCCTCCCGCGTGCCCTCCATGGCGGGTTTCTCCCCGGAGCCGTGGCCTGGGCACTAGGAAGGCCGGGCCTCCCCGACTCCCGGGAGGAGGGGCTAGCCCACTTGCGCCCTGGCCCCCAAACCCTCTGGTGCCATCTGCCTGTCTCGGCACTTCTGACTCCACAGAGCCTTTCCTACATCTGGGCTGCCTGCCGTGGCAAAGTGCAGGCGTGGGGTGAGGCCATGGCTTTGTCTTTCCAGGAAAAAATGAGCCCCTGGCCGAAGCAGCAGGCCCAGGCAGAGCCTTGAGCTTGAAGCCCAGTAGGTCTGTGGCCCTCAGGGCCAGAGCCATGCTTTCAAGGCAGGGAAGCGGCCTGCAAGCTGAGTGGGAGTGGGGGAGTGGAGGGAGACAGCTGAAGCCGAGTCCAGAAGGGCGGCGATGGAAGAGCTGCAGCTGGGTCAGAGCCTGGAGGGAGGGCGGGGCCTTCACTGAGGACCCCCCCCCCCCCCCCGAGGCCAGCCCTAGGCCCTGGCGGTCGCGCATGCGCCCTTGGCCTGTGCGGTGTGTGGGGGGTTGAACCCAAGCCCGCAGGGCTCCCGGAGCGGCCAGAGAAAGAAGGGCCCATGGAGAGGTAGGCGAGGTGGGCAGGGGGCGCCACCTTACTCTCCTCAGCTCCCTGAGGGAGAGAGAGAGAGACAGAGACAGAGAGAGAGATCCCTGACCTCTGAGTCTCTGCCTCCACCGCTGGCTGGTGCCAACTCACGCGCCATCCCACTTCCAGCCATCACCCCCACGCCTGCCCCGGGGCCAGCCCCACCACAGACAGGCCGCTTGGTTCCTGCTCACCTCTGTGCCGTCCCTTCCCGACCTGACCCCAGTGCAGGGGATAAGCTTCAGACAAGTCTTTCCATGTCCCTCTGCATGACAATAGACTTCCTCCCCTCTCCCATTCCACAGGCCCACCCACCCGGGACATCCACCTTTGTCATTAGCTCAGGAGAGGATGCAAGATGAGAATCTCTGCTATTGTGTGGGGAGACTCAGTTTCCCGGGTTTCCCCCATGGACACATGTTCTTCAGCTGGGTCTGATTTTCTCCAGACAAGCTGTCTTGGGAAGGATTTGGCCAGCCCTAAGAACCTGAAGGGAAAGGGCGGAGGGGGGTTCTCTCTCTGCCCCCGACAGCCCCGAGCTGGGTCGGTCCCTCAGACCTGGCCAGGGGCAGCCCATCCCCCGGCGCCCTTCCCCGGGGCATCCAAGGGCAGGCTCGGCGCCAGCCCCACCCCGCTCGCCACTGCCCGACCATCGTCCTCCCTCGGGGGGCCTGGGCAGGACAGGGACCCGGCTGTGGGAGGCCTCCAGATCTCAGGCCTGGCACACCGTTTACCAGGCTGCTTCCTCCTCTGACGGGGGCCCAGCACACGCCCCAGGAGACTTGGCAGCCGCCCCCAGGGCTCTATCCTCTGGAACTCGTCCCCTTGGAAGGGGCCTGGCCCAGGTGCCAGGTTCGGCTGGTCGGCCAGCCTCCTTTGGAGAAAGCAGGCAAGCCGAGCCAGGCTTGCAGTGGCCCTGGCGTGACACCTGCCACCTCAGGCAGAGGGCCTCCCGCGTGCCCTCCATGGCGGGTTTCTCCCCGGAGCCGTGGCCTGGGCACTAGGAAGGCCGGGCCTCCCCGACTCCCGGGAGGAGGGGCTAGCCCAGTTGCGCCCTGGCCCCCAAACCCTCTGGTGCCATCTGCCTGTCTCGGCACTTCTGACTCCACAGAGCCTTTCCTACATCTGGGCTGCCTGCCGTGGCAAAGTGCAGGCGTGGGGTGAGGCCATGGCTTTGTCTTTCCAGGAAAAAATGAGCCCCTGGCCGAAGCAGCAGGCCCAGGCAGAGCCTTGAGCTTGAAGCCCAGTAGGTCTGTGGCCCTCAGGGCCAGAGCCATGCTTTCAAGGCAGGGAAGCGGCCTGCAAGCTGAGTGGGAGTGGGGGAGGGGAGGGAGACAGCTGAAGCCGAGTCCAGAAGGGCGGCGATGGAAGAGCTGCAGCTGGGTCAGAGCCTGGAGGGAGGGCGGGGCCTTCACTGAGGTCCCCCCCCACCCCGAGGCCAGCCCTAGGCCCCGGCGGTCGCGCATGCGCCCTTGGCCTGTGCGGTGTGTGGGGGGTTGAACCCAAGCCCGCAGGGCTCCCGGAGCGGCCAGAGAAAGAAGGGCCCATGGAGAGGTAGGCGAGGTGGGCAGGGGGCGCCACCTTACTCTCCTCAGCTCCCTGAGGGAGAGAGACAGAGACAGAGACAGAGAGAGAGATCCCTGACCTCTGAGTCTCTGCCTCCACCGCTGGCTGGTGCCAACTCACGCGCCATCCCACTTCCAGCCATCACCCCCACACCTGCCCCGGGGCCAGCCCCACCACAGAGAGGCCGGTTGGTTCCTGCTCACCTCTGTGCCGTCCCTTCCCGACCTGACCCCAGTGCAGGCGATAAGCTTCAGACAAGTCTTTCCATGTCCCTCTGCATGACAATAGACTTCCTCCCCTCTCCCATTCCACAGGCCCACCCACCCGGGACATCCACCTTTGTCATTAGCTCAGGAGAGGATGCAAGATGAGAATCTCTGCTATTGTGTGGGGAGACTCAGTTTCCCGGGTTTCCCCCATGGACACATGTTCTTCAGCTGGGTCTGATTTTCTCCAGACAAGCTGTCTTGGGAAGGATTTGGCCAGCCCTAAGAACCTGAAGGGAAAGGGCGGAGGGGGGTTCTCTCTCTGCCCCCGACAGCCCCGAGCTGGGTCGGTCCCTCAGACCTGGCCAGGGGCAGCCCATCCCCCGGCGCCCTTCCCCGGGGCATCCAAGGGCAGGCTCGGCGCCAGCCCCACCCCGCTCGCCACTGCCCGACCATCGTCCTCCCTCGGGGGGCCTGGGCAGGACAGGGACCCGGCTGTGGGAGGCCTCCAGATCTCAGGCCTGGCACACCGTTTACCAGGCTGCTTCCTCCTCTGACGGGGGCCCAGCACACGCCCCAGGAGACTTGGCAGCCGCCCCCAGGGCTCTAGCCTCTGGAACTCGTCCCCTTGGAAGGGGCCTGGCCCAGGTGCCAGGTTCGGCTGGTCGGCCAGCCTCCTTTGGAGAAAGCAGGCAAGCCGAGCCAGGCTTGCAGTGGCCCTGGCGTGACACCTGCCACCTCAGGCAGAGGGCCTCCCGCGTGCCCTCCATGGCAGGTTTCTCCCCGGAGCCGTGGCCTGGGCACTAGGAAGGCCGGGCCTCCCCGACTCCCGGGAGGAGGGGCTAGCCCACTTGCGCCCTGGCCCCCAAACCCTCTGGTGCCATCTGCCTGTCTCGGCACTTCTGACTCCACAGAGCCTTTCCTACATCTGGGCTGCCTGCCGTGGCAAAGTGCAGGCGTGGGGTGAGGCCATGGCTTTGTCTTTCCAGGAAAAAATGAGCCCCTGGCCGAAGCAGCAGGCCCAGGCAGAGCCTTGAGCTTGAAGCCCAGTAGGTCTGTGGCCCTCAGGGCCAGAGCCATGCTTTCAAGGCAGGGAAGCGGCCTGCAAGCTGAGTGGGAGTGGGGGAGGGGAGGGAGACAGCTGAAGCCGAGTCCAGAAGGGCGGCGATGGAAGAGCTGCAGCTGGGTCAGAGCCTGGAGGGAGGGCGGGGCCTTCACTGAGGACCCCCCCCCCCCCCGAGGCCAGCCCTAGGCCCCGGCGGTCGCGCATGCGCCCTTGGCCTGTGCGGTGTGTGGGGGGTTGAACCCAAGCCCGCAGGGCTCCCGGAGCGGCCAGAGAAAGAAGGGCCCATGGAGAGGTAGGCGAGGTGGGCAGGGGGCGCCACCTTACTCTCCTCAGCTCCCTGAGGGAGAGAGAGAGAGACAGAGACAGAGAGAGAGATCCCTGACCTCTGAGTCTCTGCCTCCACCGCTGGCTGGTGCCAACTCACGCGCCATCCCACTTCCAGCCATCACCCCCACGCCTGCCCCGGGGCCAGCCCCACCACAGAGAGGCCGGTTGGTTCCTGCTCACCTCTGTGCCGTCCCTTCCCGACCTGACCCCAGTGCAGGGGATAAGCTTCAGACAAGTCTTTCCATGTCCCTCTGCATGACAATAGACTTCCTCCCCTCTCCCATTCCACAGGCCCACCCACCCGGGACATCCACCTTTGTCATTAGCTCAGGAGAGGATGCAAGATGAGAATCTCTGCTATTGTGTGGGGAGACTCAGTTTCCCGGGTTTCCCCCATGGACACATGTTCTTCAGCTGGGTCTGATTTTCTCCAGACAAGCTGTCTTGGGAAGGATTTGGCCAGCCCTAAGAACCTGAAGGGAAAGGGCGGAGGGGGGTTCTCTCTCTGCCCCCGACAGCCCCGAGCTGGGTCGGTCCCTCAGACCTGGCCAGGGGCAGCCCATCCCCCGGCGCCCTTCCCCGGGGCATCCAAGGGCAGGCTCGGCGCCAGCCCCACCCCGCTCGCCACTGCCCGACCATCGTCCTCCCTCGGGGGGCCTGGGCAGGACAGGGACCCGGCTGTGGGAGGCCTCCAGATCTCAGGCCTGGCACACCGTTTACCAGGCTGCTTCCTCCTCTGACGGGGGCCCAGCACACGCCCCAGGAGACTTGGCAGCCGCCCCCAGGGCTCTATCCTCTGGAACTCGTCCCCTTGGAAGGGGCCTGGCCCAGGTGCCAGGTTCGGCTGGTCGGCCAGCCTCCTTTGGAGAAAGCAGGCAAGCCGAGCCAGGCTTGCAGTGGCCCTGGCGTGACACCTGCCACCTCAGGCAGAGGGCCTCCCGCGTGCCCTCCATGGCGGGTTTCTCCCCGGAGCCGTGGCCTGGGCACTAGGAAGGCCGGGCCTCCCCGACTCCCGGGAGGAGGGGCTAGCCCAGTTGCGCCCTGGCCCCCAAACCCTCTGGTGCCATCTGCCTGTCTCGGCACTTCTGACTCCACAGAGCCTTTCCTACATCTGGGCTGCCTGCCGTGGCAAAGTGCAGGCGTGGGGTGAGGCCATGGCTTTGTCTTTCCAGGAAAAAATGAGCCCCTGGCCGAAGCAGCAGGCCCAGGCAGAGCCTTGAGCTTGAAGCCCAGTAGGTCTGTGGCCCTCAGGGCCAGAGCCATGCTTTCAAGGCAGGGAAGCGGCCTGCAAGCTGAGTGGGAGTGGGGGAGGGGAGGGAGACAGCTGAAGCCGAGTCCAGAAGGGCGGCGATGGAAGAGCTGCAGCTGGGTCAGAGCCTGGAGGGAGGGCGGGGCCTTCACTGAGGACCCCCCCCCCCAGGCCAGCCCTAGGCCCCGGCGGTCGCGCATGCGCCCTTGGCCTGTGCGGTGTGTGGGGGGTTGAACCCAAGCCCGCAGGGCTCCCGGAGCGGCCAGAGAAAGAAGGGCCCATGGAGAGGTAGGCGAGGTGGGCAGGGGGCGCCACCTTACTCTCCTCAGCTCCCTGAGGGAGAGAGAGAGAGACAGAGACAGAGAGAGAGATCCCTGACCTCTGAGTCTCTGCCTCCACCGCTGGCTGGTGCCAACTCACGCGCCATCCCACTTCCAGCCATCACCCCCACGCCTGCCCCGGGGCCAGCCCCACCACAGAGAGGCCGGTTGGTTCCTGCTCACCTCTGTGCCGTCCCTTCCCGACCTGACCCCAGTGCAGGGGATAAGCTTCAGACAAGTCTTTCCATGTCCCTCTGCATGACAATAGACTTCCTCCCCTCTCCCATTCCACAGGCCCACCCACCCGGGACATCCACCTTTGTCATTAGCTCAGGAGAGGATGCAAGATGAGAATCTCTGCTATTGTGTGGGGAGACTCAGTTTCCCGGGTTTCCCCCATGGACACATGTTCTTCAGCTGGGTCTGATTTTCTCCAGACAAGCTGTCTTGGGAAGGATTTGGCCAGCCCTAAGAACCTGAAGGGAAAGGGCGGAGGGGGGTTCTCTCTCTGCCCCCGACAGCCCCGAGCTGGGTCGGTCCCTCAGACCTGGCCAGGGGCAGCCCATCCCCCGGCGCCCTTCCCCGGGGCATCCAAGGGCAGGCTCGGCGCCAGCCCCACCCCGCTCGCCACTGCCCGACCATCGTCCTCCCTCGGGGGGCCTGGGCAGGACAGGGACCCGGCTGTGGGAGGCCTCCAGATCTCAGGCCTGGCACACCGTTTACCAGGCTGCTTCCTCCTCTGACGGGGGCCCAGCACACGCCCCAGGAGACTTGGCAGCCGCCCCCAGGGCTCTATCCTCTGGAACTCGTCCCCTTGGAAGGGGCCTGGCCCAGGTGCCAGGTTCGGCTGGTCGGCCAGCCTCCTTTGGAGAAAGCAGGCAAGCCGAGCCAGGCTTGCAGTGGCCCTGGCGTGACACCTGCCACCTCAGGCAGAGGGCCTCCCGCGTGCCCTCCATGGCGGGTTTCTCCCCGGAGCCGTGGCCTGGGCACTAGGAAGGCCGGGCCTCCCCGACTCCCGGGAGGAGGGGCTAGCCCAGTTGCGCCCTGGCCCCCAAACCCTCTGGTGCCATCTGCCTGTCTCGGCACTTCTGACTCCACAGAGCCTTTCCTACATCTGGGCTGCCTGCCGTGGCAAAGTGCAGGCGTGGGGTGAGGCCATGGCTTTGTCTTTCCAGGAAAAAATGAGCCCCTGGCCGAAGCAGCAGGCCCAGGCAGAGCCTTGAGCTTGAAGCCCAGTAGGTCTGTGGCCCTCAGGGCCAGAGCCATGCTTTCAAGGCAGGGAAGCGGCCTGCAAGCTGAGTGGGAGTGGGGGAGGGGAGGGAGACAGCTGAAGCCGAGTCCAGAAGGGCGGCGATGGAAGAGCTGCAGCTGGGTCAGAGCCTGGAGGGAGGGCGGGGCCTTCACTGAGGACCCCCCCCCCCCCCGAGGCCAGCCCTAGGCCCCGGCGGTCGCGCATGCGCCCTTGGCCTGTGCGGTGTGTGGGGGGTTGAACCCAAGCCCGCAGGGCTCCCGGAGCGGCCAGAGAAAGAAGGGCCCATGGAGAGGTAGGCGAGGTGGGCAGGGGGCGCCACCTTACTCTCCTCAGCTCCCTGAGGGAGAGAGACAGAGACAGAGACAGAGAGAGAGATCCCTGACCTCTGAGTCTCTGCCTCCACCGCTGGCTGGTGCCAACTCACGCGCCATCCCACTTCCAGCCATCACCCCCACGCCTGCCCCGGGGCCAGCCCCACCACAGAGAGGCCGGTTGGTTCCTGCTCACCTCTGTGCCGTCCCTTCCCGACCTGACCCCAGTGCAGGGGATAAGCTTCAGACAAGTCTTTCCATGTCCCTCTGCATGACAATAGACTTCCTCCCCTCTCCCATTCCACAGGCCCACCCACCCGGGACATCCACCTTTGTCATTAGCTCAGGAGAGGATGCAAGATGAGAATCTCTGCTATTGTGTGGGGAGACTCAGTTTCCCGGGTTTCCCCCATGGACACATGTTCTTCAGCTGGGTCTGATTTTCTCCAGACAAGCTGTCTTGGGAAGGATTTGGCCAGCCCTAAGAACCTGAAGGGAAAGGGCGGAGGGGGGTTCTCTCTCTGCCCCCGACAGCCCCGAGCTGGGTCGGTCCCTCAGACCTGGCCAGGGGCAGCCCATCCCCCGGCGCCCTTCCCCGGGGCATCCAAGGGCAGGCTCGGCGCCAGCCCCACCCCGCTCGCCACTGCCCGACCATCGTCCTCCCTCGGGGGGCCTGGGCAGGACAGGGACCCGGCTGTGGGAGGCCTCCAGATCTCAGGCCTGGCACACCGTTTACCAGGCTGCTTCCTCCTCTGACGGGGGCCCAGCACACGCCCCAGGAGACTTGGCAGCCACCCCCAGGGCTCTATCCTCTGGAACTCGTCCCCTTGGAAGGGGCCTGGCCCAGGTGCCAGGTTCGGCTGGTCGGCCAGCCTCCTTTGGAGAAAGCAGGCAAGCCGAGCCAGGCTTGCAGTGGCCCTGGCGTGACACCTGCCACCTCAGGCAGAGGGCCTCCCGCGTGCCCTCCATGGCGGGTTTCTCCCCGGAGCCGTGGCCTGGGCACTAGGAAGGCCGGGCCTCCCCGACTCCCGGGAGGAGGGGCTAGCCCAGTTGCGCCCTGGCCCCCAAACCCTCTGGTGCCATCTGCCTGTCTCGGCACTTCTGACTCCACAGAGCCTTTCCTACATCTGGGCTGCCTGCCGTGGCAAAGTGCAGGCGTGGGGTGAGGCCATGGCTTTGTCTTTCCAGGAAAAAATGAGCCCCTGGCCGAAGCAGCAGGCCCAGGCAGAGCCTTGAGCTTGAAGCCCAGTAGGTCTGTGGCCCTCAGGGCCAGAGCCATGCTTTCAAGGCAGGGAAGCGGCCTGCAAGCTGAGTGGGAGTGGGGGAGGGGAGGGAGACAGCTGAAGCCGAGTCCAGAAGGGCGGCGATGGAAGAGCTGCAGCTGGGTCAGAGCCTGGAGGGAGGGCGGGGCCTTCACTGAGGACCCCCCCCCCCAGGCCAGCCCTAGGCCCCGGCGGTCGCGCATGCGCCCTTGGCCTGTGCGGTGTGTGGGGGGTTGAACCCAAGCCCGCAGGGCTCCCGGAGCGGCCAGAGAAAGAAGGGCCCATGGAGAGGTAGGCGAGGTGGGCAGGGGGCGCCACCTTACTCTCCTCAGCTCCCTGAGGGAGAGAGAGAGAGACAGAGACAGAGAGAGAGATCCCTGACCTCTGAGTCTCTGCCTCCACCGCTGGCTGGTGCCAACTCACGCGCCATCCCACTTCCAGCCATCACCCCCACGCCTGCCCCGGGGCCAGCCCCACCACAGAGAGGCCGGTTGGTTCCTGCTCACCTCTGTGCCGTCCCTTCCCGACCTGACCCCAGTGCAGGGGATAAGCTTCAGACAAGTCTTTCCATGTCCCTCTGCATGACAATAGACTTCCTCCCCTCTCCCATTCCACAGGCCCACCCACCCGGGACATCCACCTTTGTCATTAGCTCAGGAGAGGATGCAAGATGAGAATCTCTGCTATTGTGTGGGGAGACTCAGTTTCCCGGGTTTCCCCCATGGACACATGTTCTTCAGCTGGGTCTGATTTTCTCCAGACAAGCTGTCTTGGGAAGGATTTGGCCAGCCCTAAGAACCTGAAGGGAAAGGGCGGAGGGGGGTTCTCTCTCTGCCCCCGACAGCCCCGAGCTGGGTCGGTCCCTCAGACCTGGCCAGGGGCAGCCCATCCCCCGGCGCCCTTCCCCGGGGCATCCAAGGGCAGGCTCGGCGCCAGCCCCACCCCGCTCGCCACTGCCCGACCATCGTCCTCCCTCGGGGGGCCTGGGCAGGACAGGGACCCGGCTGTGGGAGGCCTCCAGATCTCAGGCCTGGCACACCGTTTACCAGGCTGCTTCCTCCTCTGACGGGGGCCCAGCACACGCCCCAGGAGACTTGGCAGCCGCCCCCAGGGCTCTATCCTCTGGAACTCGTCCCCTTGGAAGGGGCCTGGCCCAGGTGCCAGGTTCGGCTGGTCGGCCAGCCTCCTTTGGAGAAAGCAGGCAAGCCGAGCCAGGCTTGCAGTGGCCCTGGCGTGACACCTGCCACCTCAGGCAGAGGGCCTCCCGCGTGCCCTCCATGGCGGGTTTCTCCCCGGAGCCGTGGCCTGGGCACTAGGAAGGCCGGGCCTCCCCGACTCCCGGGAGGAGGGGCTAGCCCACTTGCGCCCTGGCCCCCAAACCCTCTGGTGCCATCTGCCTGTCTCGGCACTTCTGACTCCACAGAGCCTTTCCTACATCTGGGCTGCCTGCCGTGGCAAAGTGCAGGCGTGGGGTGAGGCCATGGCTTTGTCTTTCCAGGAAAAAATGAGCCCCTGGCCGAAGCAGCAGGCCCAGGCAGAGCCTTGAGCTTGAAGCCCAGTAGGTCTGTGGCCCTCAGGGCCAGAGCCATGCTTTCAAGGCAGGGAAGCGGCCTGCAAGCTGAGTGGGAGTGGGGGAGGGGAGGGAGACAGCTGAAGCCGAGTCCAGAAGGGCGGCGATGGAAGAGCTGCAGCTGGGTCAGAGCCTGGAGGGAGGGCGGGGCCTTCACTGAGGACCCCCCCCCCCCCGAGGCCAGCCCTAGGCCCCGGCGGTCGCGCATGCGCCCTTGGCCTGTGCGGTGTGTGGGGGGTTGAACCCAAGCCCGCAGGGCTCCCGGAGCGGCCAGAGAAAGAAGGGCCCATGGAGAGGTAGGCGAGGTGGGCAGGGGGCGCCACCTTACTCTCCTCAGCTCCCTGAGGGAGAGAGACAGAGACAGAGACAGAGAGAGAGATCCCTGACCTCTGAGTCTCTGCCTCCACCGCTGGCTGGTGCCAACTCACGCGCCATCCCACTTCCAGCCATCACCCCCACGCCTGCCCCGGGGCCAGCCCCACCACAGAGAGGCCGGTTGGTTCCTGCTCACCTCTGTGCCGTCCCTTCCCGACCTGACCCCAGTGCAGGGGATAAGCTTCAGACAAGTCTTTCCATGTCCCTCTGCATGACAATAGACTTCCTCCCCTCTCCCATTCCACAGGCCCACCCACCCGGGACATCCACCTTTGTCATTAGCTCAGGAGAGGATGCAAGATGAGAATCTCTGCTATTGTGTGGGGAGACTCAGTTTCCCGGGTTTCCCCCATGGACACATGTTCTTCAGCTGGGTCTGATTTTCTCCAGACAAGCTGTCTTGGGAAGGATTTGGCCAGCCCTAAGAACCTGAAGGGAAAGGGCGGAGGGGGGTTCTCTCTCTGCCCCCGACAGCCCCGAGCTGGGTCGGTCCCTCAGACCTGGCCAGGGGCAGCCCATCCCCCGGCGCCCTTCCCCGGGGCATCCAAGGGCAGGCTCGGCGCCAGCCCCACCCCGCTCGCCACTGCCCGACCATCGTCCTCCCTCGGGGGGCCTGGGCAGGACAGGGACCCGGCTGTGGGAGGCCTCCAGATCTCAGGCCTGGCACACCGTTTACCAGGCTGCTTCCTCCTCTGACGGGGGCCCAGCACACGCCCCAGGAGACTTGGCAGCCACCCCCAGGGCTCTATCCTCTGGAACTCGTCCCCTTGGAAGGGGCCTGGCCCAGGTGCCAGGTTCGGCTGGTCGGCCAGCCTCCTTTGGAGAAAGCAGGCAAGCCGAGCCAGGCTTGCAGTGGCCCTGGCGTGACACCTGCCACCTCAGGCAGAGGGCCTCCCGCGTGCCCTCCATGGCGGGTTTCTCCCCGGAGCCGTGGCCTGGGCACTAGGAAGGCCGGGCCTCCCCGACTCCCGGGAGGAGGGGCTAGCCCAGTTGCGCCCTGGCCCCCAAACCCTCTGGTGCCATCTGCCTGTCTCGGCACTTCTGACTCCACAGAGCCTTTCCTACATCTGGGCTGCCTGCCGTGGCAAAGTGCAGGCGTGGGGTGAGGCCATGGCTTTGTCTTTCCAGGAAAAAATGAGCCCCTGGCCGAAGCAGCAGGCCCAGGCAGAGCCTTGAGCTTGAAGCCCAGTAGGTCTGTGGCCCTCAGGGCCAGAGCCATGCTTTCAAGGCAGGGAAGCGGCCTGCAAGCTGAGTGGGAGTGGGGGAGGGGAGGGAGACAGCTGAAGCCGAGTCCAGAAGGGCGGCGATGGAAGAGCTGCAGCTGGGTCAGAGCCTGGAGGGAGGGCGGGGCCTTCACTGAGGACCCCCCCCCCCCAGGCCAGCCCTAGGCCCCGGCGGTCGCGCATGCGCCCTTGGCCTGTGCGGTGTGTGGGGGGTTGAACCCAAGCCCGCAGGGCTCCCGGAGCGGCCAGAGAAAGAAGGGCCCATGGAGAGGTAGGCGAGGTGGGCAGGGGGTGCCACCTTACTCTCCTCAGCTCCCTGAGGGAGAGAGACAGAGACAGAGACAGAGAGAGAGATCCCTGACCTCTGAGTCTCTGCCTCCACCGCTGGCTGGTGCCAACTCACGCGCCATCCCACTTCCAGCCATCACCCCCACGCCTGCCCCGGGGCCAGCCCCACCACAGAGAGGCCGGTTGGTTCCTGCTCACCTCTGTGCCGTCCCTTCCCGACCTGACCCCAGTGCAGGGGATAAGCTTCAGACAAGTCTTTCCATGTCCCTCTGCATGACAATAGACTTCCTCCCCTCTCCCATTCCACAGGCCCACCCACCCGGGACATCCACCTTTGTCATTAGCTCAGGAGAGGATGCAAGATGAGAATCTCTGCTATTGTGTGGGGAGACTCAGTTTCCCGGGTTTCCCCCATGGACACATGTTCTTCAGCTGGGTCTGATTTTCTCCAGACAAGCTGTCTTGGGAAGGATTTGGCCAGCCCTAAGAACCTGAAGGGAAAGGGCGGAGGGGGGTTCTCTCTCTGCCCCCGACAGCCCCGAGCTGGGTCGGTCCCTCAGACCTGGCCAGGGGCAGCCCATCCCCCGGCGCCCTTCCCCGGGGCATCCAAGGGCAGGCTCGGCGCCAGCCCCACCCCGCTCGCCACTGCCCGACCATCGTCCTCCCTCGGGGGGCCTGGGCAGGACAGGGACCCGGCTGTGGGAGGCCTCCAGATCTCAGGCCTGGCACACCGTTTACCAGGCTGCTTCCTCCTCTGACGGGGGCCCAGCACACGCCCCAGGAGACTTGGCAGCCGCCCCCAGGGCTCTATCCTCTGGAACTCGTCCCCTTGGAAGGGGCCTGGCCCAGGTGCCAGGTTCGGCTGGTCGGCCAGCCTCCTTTGGAGAAAGCAGGCAAGCCGAGCCAGGCTTGCAGTGGCCCTGGCGTGACACCTGCCACCTCAGGCAGAGGGCCTCCCGCGTGCCCTCCATGGCGGGTTTCTCCCCGGAGCCGTGGCCTGGGCACTAGGAAGGCCGGGCCTCCCCGACTCCCGGGAGGAGGGGCTAGCCCAGTTGCGCCCTGGCCCCCAAACCCTCTGGTGCCATCTGCCTGTCTCGGCACTTCTGACTCCACAGAGCCTTTCCTACATCTGGGCTGCCTGCCGTGGCAAAGTGCAGGCGTGGGGTGAGGCCATGGCTTTGTCTTTCCAGGAAAAAATGAGCCCCTGGCCGAAGCAGCAGGCCCAGGCAGAGCCTTGAGCTTGAAGCCCAGTAGGTCTGTGGCCCTCAGGGCCAGAGCCATGCTTTCAAGGCAGGGAAGCGGCCTGCAAGCTGAGTGGGAGTGGGGGAGGGGAGGGAGACAGCTGAAGCCGAGTCCAGAAGGGCGGCGATGGAAGAGCTGCAGCTGGGTCAGAGCCTGGAGGGAGGGCGGGGCCTTCACTGAGGTCCCCCCCCACCCCGAGGCCAGCCCTAGGCCCCGGCGGTCGCGCATGCGCCCTTGGCCTGTGCGGTGTGTGGGGGGTTGAACCCAAGCCCGCAGGGCTCCCGGAGCGGCCAGAGAAAGAAGGGCCCATGGAGAGGTAGGCGAGGTGGGCAGGGGGCGCCACCTTACTCTCCTCAGCTCCCTGAGGGAGAGAGACAGAGACAGAGACAGAGAGAGAGATCCCTGACCTCTGAGTCTCTGCCTCCACCGCTGGCTGGTGCCAACTCACGCGCCATCCCACTTCCAGCCATCACCCCCACACCTGCCCCGGGGCCAGCCCCACCACAGAGAGGCCGGTTGGTTCCTGCTCACCTCTGTGCCGTCCCTTCCCGACCTGACCCCAGTGCAGGCGATAAGCTTCAGACAAGTCTTTCCATGTCCCTCTGCATGACAATAGACTTCCTCCCCTCTCCCATTCCACAGGCCCACCCACCCGGGACATCCACCTTTGTCATTAGCTCAGGAGAGGATGCAAGATGAGAATCTCTGCTATTGTGTGGGGAGACTCAGTTTCCCGGGTTTCCCCCATGGACACATGTTCTTCAGCTGGGTCTGATTTTCTCCAGACAAGCTGTCTTGGGAAGGATTTGGCCAGCCCTAAGAACCTGAAGGGAAAGGGCGGAGGGGGGTTCTCTCTCTGCCCCCGACAGCCCCGAGCTGGGTCGGTCCCTCAGACCTGGCCAGGGGCAGCCCATCCCCCGGCGCCCTTCCCCGGGGCATCCAAGGGCAGGCTCGGCGCCAGCCCCACCCCGCTCGCCACTGCCCGACCATCGTCCTCCCTCGGGGGGCCTGGGCAGGACAGGGACCCGGCTGTGGGAGGCCTCCAGATCTCAGGCCTGGCACACCGTTTACCAGGCTGCTTCCTCCTCTGACGGGGGCCCAGCACACGCCCCAGGAGACTTGGCAGCCGCCCCCAGGGCTCTAGCCTCTGGAACTCGTCCCCTTGGAAGGGGCCTGGCCCAGGTGCCAGGTTCGGCTGGTCGGCCAGCCTCCTTTGGAGAAAGCAGGCAAGCCGAGCCAGGCTTGCAGTGGCCCTGGCGTGACACCTGCCACCTCAGGCAGAGGGCCTCCCGCGTGCCCTCCATGGCAGGTTTCTCCCCGGAGCCGTGGCCTGGGCACTAGGAAGGCCGGGCCTCCCCGACTCCCGGGAGGAGGGGCTAGCCCACTTGCGCCCTGGCCCCCAAACCCTCTGGTGCCATCTGCCTGTCTCGGCACTTCTGACTCCACAGAGCCTTTCCTACATCTGGGCTGCCTGCCGTGGCAAAGTGCAGGCGTGGGGTGAGGCCATGGCTTTGTCTTTCCAGGAAAAAATGAGCCCCTGGCCGAAGCAGCAGGCCCAGGCAGAGCCTTGAGCTTGAAGCCCAGTAGGTCTGTGGCCCTCAGGGCCAGAGCCATGCTTTCAAGGCAGGGAAGCGGCCTGCAAGCTGAGTGGGAGTGGGGGAGGGGAGGGAGACAGCTGAAGCCGAGTCCAGAAGGGCGGCGATGGAAGAGCTGCAGCTGGGTCAGAGCCTGGAGGGAGGGCGGGGCCTTCACTGAGGACCCCCCCCCCCCCCGAGGCCAGCCCTAGGCCCCGGCGGTCGCGCATGCGCCCTTGGCCTGTGCGGTGTGTGGGGGGTTGAACCCAAGCCCGCAGGGCTCCCGGAGCGGCCAGAGAAAGAAGGGCCCATGGAGAGGTAGGCGAGGTGGGCAGGGGGCGCCACCTTACTCTCCTCAGCTCCCTGAGGGAGAGAGAGAGAGACAGAGACAGAGAGAGAGATCCCTGACCTCTGAGTCTCTGCCTCCACCGCTGGCTGGTGCCAACTCACGCGCCATCCCACTTCCAGCCATCACCCCCACGCCTGCCCCGGGGCCAGCCCCACCACAGAGAGGCCGGTTGGTTCCTGCTCACCTCTGTGCCGTCCCTTCCCGACCTGACCCCAGTGCAGGGGATAAGCTTCAGACAAGTCTTTCCATGTCCCTCTGCATGACAATAGACTTCCTCCCCTCTCCCATTCCACAGGCCCACCCACCCGGGACATCCACCTTTGTCATTAGCTCAGGAGAGGATGCAAGATGAGAATCTCTGCTATTGTGTGGGGAGACTCAGTTTCCCGGGTTTCCCCCATGGACACATGTTCTTCAGCTGGGTCTGATTTTCTCCAGACAAGCTGTCTTGGGAAGGATTTGGCCAGCCCTAAGAACCTGAAGGGAAAGGGCGGAGGGGGGTTCTCTCTCTGCCCCCGACAGCCCCGAGCTGGGTCGGTCCCTCAGACCTGGCCAGGGGCAGCCCATCCCCCGGCGCCCTTCCCCGGGGCATCCAAGGGCAGGCTCGGCGCCAGCCCCACCCCGCTCGCCACTGCCCGACCATCGTCCTCCCTCGGGGGGCCTGGGCAGGACAGGGACCCGGCTGTGGGAGGCCTCCAGATCTCAGGCCTGGCACACCGTTTACCAGGCTGCTTCCTCCTCTGACGGGGGCCCAGCACACGCCCCAGGAGACTTGGCAGCCGCCCCCAGGGCTCTATCCTCTGGAACTCGTCCCCTTGGAAGGGGCCTGGCCCAGGTGCCAGGTTCGGCTGGTCGGCCAGCCTCCTTTGGAGAAAGCAGGCAAGCCGAGCCAGGCTTGCAGTGGCCCTGGCGTGACACCTGCCACCTCAGGCAGAGGGCCTCCCGCGTGCCCTCCATGGCGGGTTTCTCCCCGGAGCCGTGGCCTGGGCACTAGGAAGGCCGGGCCTCCCCGACTCCCGGGAGGAGGGGCTAGCCCAGTTGCGCCCTGGCCCCCAAACCCTCTGGTGCCATCTGCCTGTCTCGGCACTTCTGACTCCACAGAGCCTTTCCTACATCTGGGCTGCCTGCCGTGGCAAAGTGCAGGCGTGGGGTGAGGCCATGGCTTTGTCTTTCCAGGAAAAAATGAGCCCCTGGCCGAAGCAGCAGGCCCAGGCAGAGCCTTGAGCTTGAAGCCCAGTAGGTCTGTGGCCCTCAGGGCCAGAGCCATGCTTTCAAGGCAGGGAAGCGGCCTGCAAGCTGAGTGGGAGTGGGGGAGGGGAGGGAGACAGCTGAAGCCGAGTCCAGAAGGGCGGCGATGGAAGAGCTGCAGCTGGGTCAGAGCCTGGAGGGAGGGCGGGGCCTTCACTGAGGACCCCCCCCCCCCAGGCCAGCCCTAGGCCCCGGCGGTCGCGCATGCGCCCTTGGCCTGTGCGGTGTGTGGGGGGTTGAACCCAAGCCCGCAGGGCTCCCGGAGCGGCCAGAGAAAGAAGGGCCCATGGAGAGGTAGGCGAGGTGGGCAGGGGGCGCCACCTTACTCTCCTCAGCTCCCTGAGGGAGAGAGAGAGAGACAGAGACAGAGAGAGAGATCCCTGACCTCTGAGTCTCTGCCTCCACCGCTGGCTGGTGCCAACTCACGCGCCATCCCACTTCCAGCCATCACCCCCACGCCTGCCCCGGGGCCAGCCCCACCACAGAGAGGCCGGTTGGTTCCTGCTCACCTCTGTGCCGTCCCTTCCCGACCTGACCCCAGTGCAGGGGATAAGCTTCAGACAAGTCTTTCCATGTCCCTCTGCATGACAATAGACTTCCTCCCCTCTCCCATTCCACAGGCCCACCCACCCGGGACATCCACCTTTGTCATTAGCTCAGGAGAGGATGCAAGATGAGAATCTCTGCTATTGTGTGGGGAGACTCAGTTTCCCGGGTTTCCCCCATGGACACATGTTCTTCAGCTGGGTCTGATTTTCTCCAGACAAGCTGTCTTGGGAAGGATTTGGCCAGCCCTAAGAACCTGAAGGGAAAGGGCGGAGGGGGGTTCTCTCTCTGCCCCCGACAGCCCCGAGCTGGGTCGGTCCCTCAGACCTGGCCAGGGGCAGCCCATCCCCCGGCGCCCTTCCCCGGGGCATCCAAGGGCAGGCTCGGCGCCAGCCCCACCCCGCTCGCCACTGCCCGACCATCGTCCTCCCTCGGGGGGCCTGGGCAGGACAGGGACCCGGCTGTGGGAGGCCTCCAGATCTCAGGCCTGGCACACCGTTTACCAGGCTGCTTCCTCCTCTGACGGGGGCCCAGCACACGCCCCAGGAGACTTGGCAGCCGCCCCCAGGGCTCTATCCTCTGGAACTCGTCCCCTTGGAAGGGGCCTGGCCCAGGTGCCAGGTTCGGCTGGTCGGCCAGCCTCCTTTGGAGAAAGCAGGCAAGCCGAGCCAGGCTTGCAGTGGCCCTGGCGTGACACCTGCCACCTCAGGCAGAGGGCCTCCCGCGTGCCCTCCATGGCGGGTTTCTCCCCGGAGCCGTGGCCTGGGCACTAGGAAGGCCGGGCCTCCCCGACTCCCGGGAGGAGGGGCTAGCCCAGTTGCGCCCTGGCCCCCAAACCCTCTGGTGCCATCTGCCTGTCTCGGCACTTCTGACTCCACAGAGCCTTTCCTACATCTGGGCTGCCTGCCGTGGCAAAGTGCAGGCGTGGGGTGAGGCCATGGCTTTGTCTTTCCAGGAAAAAATGAGCCCCTGGCCGAAGCAGCAGGCCCAGGCAGAGCCTTGAGCTTGAAGCCCAGTAGGTCTGTGGCCCTCAGGGCCAGAGCCATGCTTTCAAGGCAGGGAAGCGGCCTGCAAGCTGAGTGGGAGTGGGGGAGGGGAGGGAGACAGCTGAAGCCGAGTCCAGAAGGGCGGCGATGGAAGAGCTGCAGCTGGGTCAGAGCCTGGAGGGAGGGCGGGGCCTTCACTGAGGACCCCCCCCCCCCCCGAGGCCAGCCCTAGGCCCCGGCGGTCGCGCATGCGCCCTTGGCCTGTGCGGTGTGTGGGGGGTTGAACCCAAGCCCGCAGGGCTCCCGGAGCGGCCAGAGAAAGAAGGGCCCATGGAGAGGTAGGCGAGGTGGGCAGGGGGCGCCACCTTACTCTCCTCAGCTCCCTGAGGGAGAGAGACAGAGACAGAGACAGAGAGAGAGATCCCTGACCTCTGAGTCTCTGCCTCCACCGCTGGCTGGTGCCAACTCACGCGCCATCCCACTTCCAGCCATCACCCCCACGCCTGCCCCGGGGCCAGCCCCACCACAGAGAGGCCGGTTGGTTCCTGCTCACCTCTGTGCCGTCCCTTCCCGACCTGACCCCAGTGCAGGGGATAAGCTTCAGACAAGTCTTTCCATGTCCCTCTGCATGACAATAGACTTCCTCCCCTCTCCCATTCCACAGGCCCACCCACCCGGGACATCCACCTTTGTCATTAGCTCAGGAGAGGATGCAAGATGAGAATCTCTGCTATTGTGTGGGGAGACTCAGTTTCCCGGGTTTCCCCCATGGACACATGTTCTTCAGCTGGGTCTGATTTTCTCCAGACAAGCTGTCTTGGGAAGGATTTGGCCAGCCCTAAGAACCTGAAGGGAAAGGGCGGAGGGGGGTTCTCTCTCTGCCCCCGACAGCCCCGAGCTGGGTCGGTCCCTCAGACCTGGCCAGGGGCAGCCCATCCCCCGGCGCCCTTCCCCGGGGCATCCAAGGGCAGGCTCGGCGCCAGCCCCACCCCGCTCGCCACTGCCCGACCATCGTCCTCCCTCGGGGGGCCTGGGCAGGACAGGGACCCGGCTGTGGGAGGCCTCCAGATCTCAGGCCTGGCACACCGTTTACCAGGCTGCTTCCTCCTCTGACGGGGGCCCAGCACACGCCCCAGGAGACTTGGCAGCCACCCCCAGGGCTCTATCCTCTGGAACTCGTCCCCTTGGAAGGGGCCTGGCCCAGGTGCCAGGTTCGGCTGGTCGGCCAGCCTCCTTTGGAGAAAGCAGGCAAGCCGAGCCAGGCTTGCAGTGGCCCTGGCGTGACACCTGCCACCTCAGGCAGAGGGCCTCCCGCGTGCCCTCCATGGCGGGTTTCTCCCCGGAGCCGTGGCCTGGGCACTAGGAAGGCCGGGCCTCCCCGACTCCCGGGAGGAGGGGCTAGCCCAGTTGCGCCCTGGCCCCCAAACCCTCTGGTGCCATCTGCCTGTCTCGGCACTTCTGACTCCACAGAGCCTTTCCTACATCTGGGCTGCCTGCCGTGGCAAAGTGCAGGCGTGGGGTGAGGCCATGGCTTTGTCTTTCCAGGAAAAAATGAGCCCCTGGCCGAAGCAGCAGGCCCAGGCAGAGCCTTGAGCTTGAAGCCCAGTAGGTCTGTGGCCCTCAGGGCCAGAGCCATGCTTTCAAGGCAGGGAAGCGGCCTGCAAGCTGAGTGGGAGTGGGGGAGGGGAGGGAGACAGCTGAAGCCGAGTCCAGAAGGGCGGCGATGGAAGAGCTGCAGCTGGGTCAGAGCCTGGAGGGAGGGCGGGGCCTTCACTGAGGACCCCCCCCCCCAGGCCAGCCCTAGGCCCCGGCGGTCGCGCATGCGCCCTTGGCCTGTGCGGTGTGTGGGGGGTTGAACCCAAGCCCGCAGGGCTCCCGGAGCGGCCAGAGAAAGAAGGGCCCATGGAGAGGTAGGCGAGGTGGGCAGGGGGCGCCACCTTACTCTCCTCAGCTCCCTGAGGGAGAGAGAGAGAGACAGAGACAGAGAGAGAGATCCCTGACCTCTGAGTCTCTGCCTCCACCGCTGGCTGGTGCCAACTCACGCGCCATCCCACTTCCAGCCATCACCCCCACGCCTGCCCCGGGGCCAGCCCCACCACAGAGAGGCCGGTTGGTTCCTGCTCACCTCTGTGCCGTCCCTTCCCGACCTGACCCCAGTGCAGGGGATAAGCTTCAGACAAGTCTTTCCATGTCCCTCTGCATGACAATAGACTTCCTCCCCTCTCCCATTCCACAGGCCCACCCACCCGGGACATCCACCTTTGTCATTAGCTCAGGAGAGGATGCAAGATGAGAATCTCTGCTATTGTGTGGGGAGACTCAGTTTCCCGGGTTTCCCCCATGGACACATGTTCTTCAGCTGGGTCTGATTTTCTCCAGACAAGCTGTCTTGGGAAGGATTTGGCCAGCCCTAAGAACCTGAAGGGAAAGGGCGGAGGGGGGTTCTCTCTCTGCCCCCGACAGCCCCGAGCTGGGTCGGTCCCTCAGACCTGGCCAGGGGCAGCCCATCCCCCGGCGCCCTTCCCCGGGGCATCCAAGGGCAGGCTCGGCGCCAGCCCCACCCCGCTCGCCACTGCCCGACCATCGTCCTCCCTCGGGGGGCCTGGGCAGGACAGGGACCCGGCTGTGGGAGGCCTCCAGATCTCAGGCCTGGCACACCGTTTACCAGGCTGCTTCCTCCTCTGACGGGGGCCCAGCACACGCCCCAGGAGACTTGGCAGCCGCCCCCAGGGCTCTATCCTCTGGAACTCGTCCCCTTGGAAGGGGCCTGGCCCAGGTGCCAGGTTCGGCTGGTCGGCCAGCCTCCTTTGGAGAAAGCAGGCAAGCCGAGCCAGGCTTGCAGTGGCCCTGGCGTGACACCTGCCACCTCAGGCAGAGGGCCTCCCGCGTGCCCTCCATGGCGGGTTTCTCCCCGGAGCCGTGGCCTGGGCACTAGGAAGGCCGGGCCTCCCCGACTCCCGGGAGGAGGGGCTAGCCCACTTGCGCCCTGGCCCCCAAACCCTCTGGTGCCATCTGCCTGTCTCGGCACTTCTGACTCCACAGAGCCTTTCCTACATCTGGGCTGCCTGCCGTGGCAAAGTGCAGGCGTGGGGTGAGGCCATGGCTTTGTCTTTCCAGGAAAAAATGAGCCCCTGGCCGAAGCAGCAGGCCCAGGCAGAGCCTTGAGCTTGAAGCCCAGTAGGTCTGTGGCCCTCAGGGCCAGAGCCATGCTTTCAAGGCAGGGAAGCGGCCTGCAAGCTGAGTGGGAGTGGGGGAGGGGAGGGAGACAGCTGAAGCCGAGTCCAGAAGGGCGGCGATGGAAGAGCTGCAGCTGGGTCAGAGCCTGGAGGGAGGGCGGGGCCTTCACTGAGGACCCCCCCCCCCCCCGAGGCCAGCCCTAGGCCCCGGCGGTCGCGCATGCGCCCTTGGCCTGTGCGGTGTGTGGGGGGTTGAACCCAAGCCCGCAGGGCTCCCGGAGCGGCCAGAGAAAGAAGGGCCCATGGAGAGGTAGGCGAGGTGGGCAGGGGGCGCCACCTTACTCTCCTCAGCTCCCTGAGGGAGAGAGACAGAGACAGAGACAGAGAGAGAGATCCCTGACCTCTGAGTCTCTGCCTCCACCGCTGGCTGGTGCCAACTCACGCGCCATCCCACTTCCAGCCATCACCCCCACGCCTGCCCCGGGGCCAGCCCCACCACAGAGAGGCCGGTTGGTTCCTGCTCACCTCTGTGCCGTCCCTTCCCGACCTGACCCCAGTGCAGGGGATAAGCTTCAGACAAGTCTTTCCATGTCCCTCTGCATGACAATAGACTTCCTCCCCTCTCCCATTCCACAGGCCCACCCACCCGGGACATCCACCTTTGTCATTAGCTCAGGAGAGGATGCAAGATGAGAATCTCTGCTATTGTGTGGGGAGACTCAGTTTCCCGGGTTTCCCCCATGGACACATGTTCTTCAGCTGGGTCTGATTTTCTCCAGACAAGCTGTCTTGGGAAGGATTTGGCCAGCCCTAAGAACCTGAAGGGAAAGGGCGGAGGGGGGTTCTCTCTCTGCCCCCGACAGCCCCGAGCTGGGTCGGTCCCTCAGACCTGGCCAGGGGCAGCCCATCCCCCGGCGCCCTTCCCCGGGGCATCCAAGGGCAGGCTCGGCGCCAGCCCCACCCCGCTCGCCACTGCCCGACCATCGTCCTCCCTCGGGGGGCCTGGGCAGGACAGGGACCCGGCTGTGGGAGGCCTCCAGATCTCAGGCCTGGCACACCGTTTACCAGGCTGCTTCCTCCTCTGACGGGGGCCCAGCACACGCCCCAGGAGACTTGGCAGCCACCCCCAGGGCTCTATCCTCTGGAACTCGTCCCCTTGGAAGGGGCCTGGCCCAGGTGCCAGGTTCGGCTGGTCGGCCAGCCTCCTTTGGAGAAAGCAGGCAAGCCGAGCCAGGCTTGCAGTGGCCCTGGCGTGACACCTGCCACCTCAGGCAGAGGGCCTCCCGCGTGCCCTCCATGGCGGGTTTCTCCCCGGAGCCGTGGCCTGGGCACTAGGAAGGCCGGGCCTCCCCGACTCCCGGGAGGAGGGGCTAGCCCAGTTGCGCCCTGGCCCCCAAACCCTCTGGTGCCATCTGCCTGTCTCGGCACTTCTGACTCCACAGAGCCTTTCCTACATCTGGGCTGCCTGCCGTGGCAAAGTGCAGGCGTGGGGTGAGGCCATGGCTTTGTCTTTCCAGGAAAAAATGAGCCCCTGGCCGAAGCAGCAGGCCCAGGCAGAGCCTTGAGCTTGAAGCCCAGTAGGTCTGTGGCCCTCAGGGCCAGAGCCATGCTTTCAAGGCAGGGAAGCGGCCTGCAAGCTGAGTGGGAGTGGGGGAGGGGAGGGAGACAGCTGAAGCCGAGTCCAGAAGGGCGGCGATGGAAGAGCTGCAGCTGGGTCAGAGCCTGGAGGGAGGGCGGGGCCTTCACTGAGGACCCCCCCCCCCAGGCCAGCCCTAGGCCCCGGCGGTCGCGCATGCGCCCTTGGCCTGTGCGGTGTGTGGGGGGTTGAACCCAAGCCCGCAGGGCTCCCGGAGCGGCCAGAGAAAGAAGGGCCCATGGAGAGGTAGGCGAGGTGGGCAGGGGGTGCCACCTTACTCTCCTCAGCTCCCTGAGGGAGAGAGACAGAGACAGAGACAGAGAGAGAGATCCCTGACCTCTGAGTCTCTGCCTCCACCGCTGGCTGGTGCCAACTCACGCGCCATCCCACTTCCAGCCATCACCCCCACGCCTGCCCCGGGGCCAGCCCCACCACAGAGAGGCCGGTTGGTTCCTGCTCACCTCTGTGCCGTCCCTTCCCGACCTGACCCCAGTGCAGGGGATAAGCTTCAGACAAGTCTTTCCATGTCCCTCTGCATGACAATAGACTTCCTCCCCTCTCCCATTCCACAGGCCCACCCACCCCGGACATCCACCTTTGTCATTAGCTCAGGAGAGGATGCAAGATGAGAATCTCTGCTATTGTGTGGGGAGACTCAGTTTCCCGGGTTTCCCCCATGGACACATGTTCTTCAGCTGGGTCTGATTTTCTCCAGACAAGCTGTCTTGGGAAGGATTTGGCCAGCCCTAAGAACCTGAAGGGAAAGGGCGGAGGGGGGTTCTCTCTCTGCCCCCGACAGCCCCGAGCTGGGTCGGTCCCTCAGACCTGGCCAGGGGCAGCCCATCCCCCGGCGCCCTTCCCCGGGGCATCCAAGGGCAGGCTCGGCGCCAGCCCCACCCCGCTCGCCACTGCCCGACCATCGTCCTCCCTCGGGGGGCCTGGGCAGGACAGGGACCCGGCTGTGGGAGGCCTCCAGATCTCAGGCCTGGCACACCGTTTACCAGGCTGCTTCCTCCTCTGACGGGGGCCCAGCACACGCCCCAGGAGACTTGGCAGCCGCCCCCAGGGCTCTATCCTCTGGAACTCGTCCCCTTGGAAGGGGCCTGGCCCAGGTGCCAGGTTCGGCTGGTCGGCCAGCCTCCTTTGGAGAAAGCAGGCAAGCCGAGCCAGGCTTGCAGTGGCCCTGGCGTGACACCTGCCACCTCAGGCAGAGGGCCTCCCGCGTGCCCTCCATGGCGGGTTTCTCCCCGGAGCCGTGGCCTGGGCACTAGGAAGGCCGGGCCTCCCCGACTCCCGGGAGGAGGGGCTAGCCCACTTGCGCCCTGGCCCCCAAACCCTCTGGTGCCATCTGCCTGTCTCGGCACTTCTGACTCCACAGAGCCTTTCCTACATCTGGGCTGCCTGCCGTGGCAAAGTGCAGGCGTGGGGTGAGGCCATGGCTTTGTCTTTCCAGGAAAAAATGAGCCCCTGGCCGAAGCAGCAGGCCCAGGCAGAGCCTTGAGCTTGAAGCCCAGTAGGTCTGTGGCCCTCAGGGCCAGAGCCATGCTTTCAAGGCAGGGAAGCGGCCTGCAAGCTGAGTGGGAGTGGGGGAGGGGAGGGAGACAGCTGAAGCCGAGTCCAGAAGGGCGGCGATGGAAGAGCTGCAGCTGGGTCAGAGCCTGGAGGGAGGGCGGGGCCTTCACTGAGGACCCCCCCCCCCCCCGAGGCCAGCCCTAGGCCCCGGCGGTCGCGCATGCGCCCTTGGCCTGTGCGGTGTGTGGGGGGTTGAACCCAAGCCCGCAGGGCTCCCGGAGCGGCCAGAGAAAGAAGGGCCCATGGAGAGGTAGGCGAGGTGGGCAGGGGGCGCCACCTTACTCTCCTCAGCTCCCTGAGGGAGAGAGACAGAGACAGAGACAGAGAGAGAGATCCCTGACCTCTGAGTCTCTGCCTCCACCGCTGGCTGGTGCCAACTCACGCGCCATCCCACTTCCAGCCATCACCCCCACGCCTGCCCCGGGGCCAGCCCCACCACAGAGAGGCCGGTTGGTTCCTGCTCACCTCTGTGCCGTCCCTTCCCGACCTGACCCCAGTGCAGGGGATAAGCTTCAGACAAGTCTTTCCATGTCCCTCTGCATGACAATAGACTTCCTCCCCTCTCCCATTCCACAGGCCCACCCACCCGGGACATCCACCTTTGTCATTAGCTCAGGAGAGGATGCAAGATGAGAATCTCTGCTATTGTGTGGGGAGACTCAGTTTCCCGGGTTTCCCCCATGGACACATGTTCTTCAGCTGGGTCTGATTTTCTCCAGACAAGCTGTCTTGGGAAGGATTTGGCCAGCCCTAAGAACCTGAAGGGAAAGGGCGGAGGGGGGTTCTCTCTCTGCCCCCGACAGCCCCGAGCTGGGTCGGTCCCTCAGACCTGGCCAGGGGCAGCCCATCCCCCGGCGCCCTTCCCCGGGGCATCCAAGGGCAGGCTCGGCGCCAGCCCCACCCCGCTCGCCACTGCCCGACCATCGTCCTCCCTCGGGGGGCCTGGGCAGGACAGGGACCCGGCTGTGGGAGGCCTCCAGATCTCAGGCCTGGCACACCGTTTACCAGGCTGCTTCCTCCTCTGACGGGGGCCCAGCACACGCCCCAGGAGACTTGGCAGCCGCCCCCAGGGCTCTATCCTCTGGAACTCGTCCCCTTGGAAGGGGCCTGGCCCAGGTGCCAGGTTCGGCTGGTCGGCCAGCCTCCTTTGGAGAAAGCAGGCAAGCCGAGCCAGGCTTGCAGTGGCCCTGGCGTGACACCTGCCACCTCAGGCAGAGGGCCTCCCGCGTGCCCTCCATGGCGGGTTTCTCCCCGGAGCCGTGGCCTGGGCACTAGGAAGGCCGGGCCTCCCCGACTCCCGGGAGGAGGGGCTAGCCCAGTTGCGCCCTGGCCCCCAAACCCTCTGGTGCCATCTGCCTGTCTCGGCACTTCTGACTCCACAGAGCCTTTCCTACATCTGGGCTGCCTGCCGTGGCAAAGTGCAGGCGTGGGGTGAGGCCATGGCTTTGTCTTTCCAGGAAAAAATGAGCCCCTGGCCGAAGCAGCAGGCCCAGGCAGAGCCTTGAGCTTGAAGCCCAGTAGGTCTGTGGCCCTCAGGGCCAGAGCCATGCTTTCAAGGCAGGGAAGCGGCCTGCAAGCTGAGTGGGAGTGGGGGAGGGGAGGGAGACAGCTGAAGCCGAGTCCAGAAGGGCGGCGATGGAAGAGCTGCAGCTGGGTCAGAGCCTGGAGGGAGGGCGGGGCCTTCACTGAGGCCCCCCCCCCCCCCCCCGAGGCCAGCCATAGGCCCCGGCGGTCGCGCATGCGCCCTTGGCCTGTGCGGTGTGTGGGGGGTTGAACCCAAGCCCGCAGGGCTCCCGGAGCGGCCAGAGAAAGAAGGGCCCATGGAGAGGTAGGCGAGGTGGGCAGGGGGCGCCACCTTACTCTCCTCAGCTCCCTGAGGGAGAGAGACAGAGACAGAGACAGAGAGAGAGATCCCTGACCTCTGAGTCTCTGCCTCCACCGCTGGCTGGTGCCAACTCACGCGCCATCCCACTTCCAGCCATCACCCCCACACCTGCCCCGGGGCCAGCCCCACCACAGAGAGGCCGGTTGGTTCCTGCTCACCTCTGTGCCGTCCCTTCCCGACCTGACCCCAGTGCAGGGGATAAGCTTCAGACAAGTCTTTCCATGTCCCTCTGCATGACAATAGACTTCCTCCCCTCTCCCATTCCACAGGCCCACCCACCCGGGACATCCACCTTTGTCATTAGCTCAGGAGAGGATGCAAGATGAGAATCTCTGCTATTGTGTGGGGAGACTCAGTTTCCCGAGTTTCCACCATGGACACATGTTCTTCAGCTGGGTCTGATTTTCTCCAGACAAGCTGTCTTGGGAAGGATTTGGCCAGCCCTAAGAACCTGAAGGGAAAGGGCGGAGGGGGGTTCTCTCTCTGCCCCCGACAGCCCCGAGCTGGGTCGGTCCCTCAGACCTGGCCAGGGGCAGCCCATCCCCCGGCGCCCTTCCCCGGGGCATCCAAGGGCAGGCTCGGCGCCAGCCCCACCCCGCTCGCCACTGCCCGACCATCGTCCTCCCTCGGGGGGCCTGGGCAGGACAGGGACCCGGCTGTGGGAGGCCTCCAGATCTCAGGCCTGGCACACCGTTTACCAGGCTGCTTCCTCCTCTGACGGGGGCCCAGCACACGCCCCAGGAGACTTGGCAGCCGCCCCCAGGGCTCTAGCCTCTGGAACTCGTCCCCTTGGAAGGGGCCTGGCCCAGGTGCCAGGTTCGGCTGGTCGGCCAGCCTCCTTTGGAGAAAGCAGGCAAGCCGAGCCAGGCTTGCAGTGGCCCTGGCGTGACACCTGCCACCTCAGGCAGAGGGCCTCCCGCGTGCCCTCCATGGCGGGTTTCTCCCCGGAGCCGTGGCCTGGGCACTAGGAAGGCCGGGCCTCCCCGACTCCCGGGAGGAGGGGCTAGCCCACTTGCGCCCTGGCCCCCAAACCCTCTGGTGCCATCTGCCTGTCTCGGCACTTCTGACTCCACAGAGCCTTTCCTACATCTGGGCTGCCTGCCGTGGCAAAGTGCAGGCGTGGGGTGAGGCCATGGCTTTGTCTTTCCAGGAAAAAATGAGCCCCTGGCCGAAGCAGCAGGCCCAGGCAGAGCCTTGAGCTTGAAGCCCAGTAGGTCTGTGGCCCTCAGGGCCAGAGCCATGCTTTCAAGGCAGGGAAGCGGCCTGCAAGCTGAGTGGGAGTGGGGGAGGGGAGGGAGACAGCTGAAGCCGAGTCCAGAAGGGCGGCGATGGAAGAGCTGCAGCTGGGTCAGAGCCTGGAGGGAGGGCGGGGCCTTCACTGAGGCCCCCCCCCCCCCCCCCGAGGCCAGCCATAGGCCCCGGCGGTCGCGCATGCGCCCTTGGCCTGTGCGGTGTGTGGGGGGTTGAACCCAAGCCCGCAGGGCTCCCGGAGCGGCCAGAGAAAGAAGGGCCCATGGAGAGGTAGGCGAGGTGGGCAGGGGGCGCCACCTTACTCTCCTCAGCTCCCTGAGGGAGAGAGACAGAGACAGAGACAGAGAGAGAGATCCCTGACCTCTGAGTCTCTGCCTCCACCGCTGGCTGGTGCCAACTCACGCGCCATCCCACTTCCAGCCATCACCCCCACACCTGCCCCGGGGCCAGCCCCACCACAGAGAGGCCGGTTGGTTCCTGCTCACCTCTGTGCCGTCCCTTCCCGACCTGACCCCAGTGCAGGGGATAAGCTTCAGACAAGTCTTTCCATGTCCCTCTGCATGACAATAGACTTCCTCCCCTCTCCCATTCCACAGGCCCACCCACCCGGGACATCCACCTTTGTCATTAGCTCAGGAGAGGATGCAAGATGAGAATCTCTGCTATTGTGTGGGGAGACTCAGTTTCCCGAGTTTCCACCATGGACACATGTTCTTCAGCTGGGTCTGATTTTCTCCAGACAAGCTGTCTTGGGAAGGATTTGGCCAGCCCTAAGAACCTGAAGGGAAAGGGCGGAGGGGGGTTCTCTCTCTGCCCCCGACAGCCCCGAGCTGGGTCGGTCCCTCAGACCTGGCCAGGGGCAGCCCATCCCCCGGCGCCCTTCCCCGGGGCATCCAAGGGCAGGCTCGGCGCCAGCCCCACCCCGCTCGCCACTGCCCGACCATCGTCCTCCCTCGGGGGGCCTGGGCAGGACAGGGACCCGGCTGTGGGAGGCCTCCAGATCTCAGGCCTGGCACACCGTTTACCAGGCTGCTTCCTCCTCTGACGGGGGCCCAGCACACGCCCCAGGAGACTTGGCAGCCGCCCCCAGGGCTCTAGCCTCTGGAACTCGTCCCCTTGGAAGGGGCCTGGCCCAGGTGCCAGGTTCGGCTGGTCGGCCAGCCTCCTTTGGAGAAAGCAGGCAAGCCGAGCCAGGCTTGCAGTGGCCCTGGCGTGACACCTGCCACCTCAGGCAGAGGGCCTCCCGCGTGCCCTCCATGGCGGGTTTCTCCCCGGAGCCGTGGCCTGGGCACTAGGAAGGCCGGGCCTCCCCGACTCCCGGGAGGAGGGGCTAGCCCACTTGCGCCCTGGCCCCCAAACCCTCTGGTGCCATCTGCCTGTCTCGGCACTTCTGACTCCACAGAGCCTTTCCTACATCTGGGCTGCCTGCCGTGGCAAAGTGCAGGCGTGGGGTGAGGCCATGGCTTTGTCTTTCCAGGAAAAAATGAGCCCCTGGCCGAAGCAGCAGGCCCAGGCAGAGCCTTGAGCTTGAAGCCCAGTAGGTCTGTGGCCCTCAGGGCCAGAGCCATGCTTTCAAGGCAGGGAAGCGGCCTGCAAGCTGAGTGGGAGTGGGGGAGGGGAGGGAGACAGCTGAAGCCGAGTCCAGAAGGGCGGCGATGGAAGAGCTGCAGCTGGGTCAGAGCCTGGAGGGAGGGCGGGGCCTTCACTGAGGACCCCCCCCCCCCCGAGGCCAGCCCTAGGCCCCGGCGGTCGCGCATGCGCCCTTGGCCTGTGCGGTGTGTGGGGGGTTGAACCCAAGCCCGCAGGGCTCCCGGAGCGGCCAGAGAAAGAAGGGCCCATGGAGAGGTAGGCGAGGTGGGCAGGGGGCGCCACCTTACTCTCCTCAGCTCCCTGAGGGAGAGAGACAGAGACAGAGACAGAGAGAGAGATCCCTGACCTCTGAGTCTCTGCCTCCACCGCTGGCTGGTGCCAACTCACGCGCCATCCCACTTCCAGCCATCACCCCCACGCCTGCCCCGGGGCCAGCCCCACCACAGAGAGGCCGGTTGGTTCCTGCTCACCTCTGTGCCGTCCCTTCCCGACCTGACCCCAGTGCAGGGGATAAGCTTCAGACAAGTCTTTCCATGTCCCTCTGCATGACAATAGACTTCCTCCCCTCTCCCATTCCACAGGCCCACCCACCCGGGACATCCACCTTTGTCATTAGCTCAGGAGAGGATGCAAGATGAGAATCTCTGCTATTGTGTGGGGAGACTCAGTTTCCCGGGTTTCCCCCATGGACACATGTTCTTCAGCTGGGTCTGATTTTCTCCAGACAAGCTGTCTTGGGAAGGATTTGGCCAGCCCTAAGAACCTGAAGGGAAAGGGCGGAGGGGGGTTCTCTCTCTGCCCCCGACAGCCCCGAGCTGGGTCGGTCCCTCAGACCTGGCCAGGGGCAGCCCATCCCCCGGCGCCCTTCCCCGGGGCATCCAAGGGCAGGTTCGGCGCCAGCCCCACCCCGCTCGCCACTGCCCGACCATCGTCCTCCCTCGGGGGGCCTGGGCAGGACAGGGACCCGGCTGTGGGAGGCCTCCAGATCTCAGGCCTGGCACACCGTTTACCAGGCTGCTTCCTCCTCTGACGGGGGCCCAGCACACGCCCCAGGAGACTTGGCAGCCACCCCCAGGGCTCTATCCT